>NW_028319924.1:0-40261 GCF_062004578.1 Staurois parvus
CAAATCGTTCTCTCTTTTTTTTCTTTTTCTTTATTCTTTCTTTTCTCTTTTTTTGTTTTTTCCTCTTTTTTTCCTTGGCAGAGTAAAAAGGGTTTGGTAGGAGATTGTTCTAATTCAAAGCAGATGAAAAATGTGACTTGTTTGTTGAAATAAAATGTTTAAAACATGTTTCTGTTGTAGACCTGATGAATCTTTGCTGAGGGAAATATTCCAGGCGAGGCTCCTATTATGTGAGTGCGGTACAACACAGACTTATACATAACATTTGTATGCACATAGGGTAGGGAAGGTTTTCATCAAAAGAAATATAGAAGAGGCTGGTGAAAAGATGCTAAATAATGATAATAATTATTAATGTTGTTATTAATATTATTCCTATTATTATTATTATTATCAGCATTTATTAATATTAATATAATCGTCATTTATTATTATCATGTATTATTATTTGTAGTAGTAGTATTATCATCATCATTTATTTTTATTAAATATAAAAATCCTCCTCCCCCTCCTCCTCCTCTTCCCCCCCCCCCCTCCTCCTCCTCCTCCGCCCTCTTCCTCCCCCTTCCCCTCTTCCTCTTCCTCCTCCTCTTCCTATTCCTCCCCCCCTTCCTCCCCCTCTTCCTCCCCCTCTTCATCTTCCTGCCCCTCTTCATCTTCCTGCCCCTCTTCTTCCTCCCCCTCTTCCTTTTCCTCCTCCTTCTCTTCCTCCCCCCCTTCCTCCCCCTCTTCCTCCCCCTCTTCCTTTTCCTCCTCCTCCTCTTCCTCCCCCTCCTCCTCCTCTTTCTCCCCATCTTCCTCCCCCTCTTCTTCTTCTTCCTCCTCCTCTTCCTCTCCCTCTTCCTCCTCCTCTTCCTCCTCCTCCCCCTCTCCCACTAACAGAGCAAAAATTGGACGATTATTCTTAGGTCCGATTTTCAGACGCAAAATCGATCAAATTTCAACCCATGTAAGGCCGGTCTACAATGGCCCTGGTGTTAGTAAGGGCTCGTTCACACTTGACTCATTTCTAACTCTTCCCAAACACCCCAATAGAAGATTGACAGGCGTTTGGGAAGCATTTTTAACGCTCCCCAAACGCTGTATGCACATTTTTGAGGCATTTTCCAAGCGTTAAAGCCGCACCACAAATGCCTATATTGAAGTTCAATGGTATTAACGTTCCGCCTCCTCCTCCTAACCACCTGCCAGGCGTTTGAGGAGCGTCACAACAGACTTGAATGGGAGGCTTCAATTCCTCCTGACATGAGGCGTCAATTTTGCCGCGATGCGGACGCTTCAGTGAGAACAGCGCTGTGTGCTGCCATGTGTAGAATTTTCATAGGCATTTGAGGAGCATTAAGAAATGCTTCCCAAACACCTGCTAACAAAGCTAGTGTGAACGTTGCCTTAGGGGGCTTAGCTTGTGAGCTCCCTGGGTGCAGGGGCTGATGTGAATGAATTGTTGGTGCTATATAAATCTTGTAATAACCATTGGTGTCCCTAGGCAGGTGAGGGGGGGTGAGCATGGCCCCCGTGACACCTACCACATGGGGTGACACCGGACCCGCTCCACGAAAAGGTAAGTTGTAAAGCAAGCCGACGATCCCCGCAGGATGGATGGGATCTGCGGGTTGAGCATAATGGATCGGAGTCCAATCCATTATGCTCCCCAATCCGCAGATCCCATCCATCCTGCGGGGATCGTCGGCTTGCTTTACAACTTACCTTTTCGTGGAGCGGGTCCGGTGTCACCCTGTATAGGTTACATGCTGATGATCACCCCCCAGGATAGATCGGATCTGCAGATTGGGGAGGATACTGGATCGGACTCTGATCCGTTATGCTCAATCCGCAGATCCCATCCATCCTGCAGGGATCGCCGGAGGGGGTGACACCAAGTATCATCGCACCGGGTGACACCAACCCTAGGGACTTTCCTGGTAATATCTCATTTTCTGTCCATAAACGCCTCCACTGGGACTCTGGAATCATGTTCATGTCACAAGCGGAATGACTAACAGCTTCCCGTGCCGAGGGAGCGCAGAAATAACGAGATTACAAGCGATTGCTCGCAGTCAAAGCCAAACTTTCCGTTCCCCAGGCGTGGAAACACAGCGGTACCTTCATAATCCCTTCAGTCAGCCGTTATTACCACCCCCTCCTCCGCCTCTCCCCCAAATAGGGGGCTTATGTAGACTGAGCAGAACGGATATGCAAATGTTGACTTCTTACTAAAAGTCGACGGTTAAGCCCTCATGGCATTCTCCAACCACTCCCCCCCCCCCTGCCAGTGCCATATGCATGTAATAGGAAGGGGGTGGGACATGGAGGCCCATCACTGGCAGCCTGGCTGTACCTTCTCTGCGTTGTGGGAGGGGCAAGATGGCGGCACCCAACTGGGAAATATCCAGATCAACTTTGATAAGGGCTCGATAAAAGCCTTCCTGTGCTGCTGGGGGACCCCGGAATACAGAGTGTTCTCTGTATGGAAATCTCAGTATAAAGGGGTTCCTGAACCCCCAACAGTACAATCAGTCTGTATACGCAGTACGGCATGCTTGTTATACTCCCTGTGGGACCTAAAGGGTTAATCCTCTGCATTGTGTAAAAACGCTGTTTGATCCTGTATTCTCTGATTCTCCCCTTCTTCCAGTGCCCCCCTCTTATCTCCCAATAAGACATATTGTGTGGAGTCACTCTGCACATTCTCAGTTTGGTGTGTATTGCTAGAGAGGTTTTTATTTTTTATTGGGAGAGTGCACGTGATCAGCACTGTCCAGACTGAGGGTCAGGGGATCTTCATCCTCCTAGAGCAGAAAAAAAACTCCTCCTTCAAGCTAACCAGTGCTCTGCTGGACACTGACAGAAGTCACAAGACTGCTCTATACAGCTGATGAGAAAAGGGATTTAGCAGTTTATATTTACTAAAATAATTGCATTTCCATGTTGTGTGTACTGTGGGAGACCAGATATAGTGAATGTGGGGTCCAGGGAGAGCAGATATAGTGAATGCGGGGTTCGAGAAGAGCGAATATAGTGAATGCGGGGTCCGGGGAGAGCGGATATAGTGAATGCGGGGTCCGGGGAGAGCGAATATAGTGAATGCGGGGCCCGGGGAGAGCGGATATAGTGAATGCGGGGTCCGGGGAGAGCGGATATAGTGAATGTGGGGTCAAGGGAGAGCAGATATAGTGAATGCGGGGTTCGAGAAGAGCGAATATAGTGAATGCGGGGTCCGGGGAGAGCGGATATAGTGAATGCGGGGTCCGGGGAGAGCAGATATAGTGAATGCGGGGTCCGGGGAGAGCGGATATAGTGAATGCGGGGTCCGGGGAGAGCGGATATAGTGAATGCGGGGTCCGGGGAGAGCGAATATAGTGAATGCGGGGTCCGGGGAGAGCGGATATAGTGAATGCGGGGTCCGGGGAGAGGATATAGTGAATGCGGGGTCCGGGGAGAGCGGATATAGTGAATGCGGGGTCCGGGGAGAGCGGATATAGTGAATGCGGGGTCTGGGGAGAGAGGATATAGTGAATGCGGGGTCCGGGGAGAGCGAATATAGTGAATGCGGGGTCCGGGGAGAGCGGATATAGTGAATGCGGGGTCCGAGGAGAGCCGATATAGTGAACGTGGGGTCCGGGGAGAGCGGATATAGTGAATGCGGGGTCCGGGGAGAGAGGATATAGTGAATGCGGGGTCCGGGGAGAGAGGATATAGTGAATGCGGGGTCCGGGGAGAGAGGATATAGTGAATGCGGGGTCCGGGGAGAGAGGATATAGTGAATGCGGGGTCCGGGGAGAGCGGATATAGTGAATGCGGGGTCCGGGGAGAGCGGATATAGTGAATGCGGGGTCCGGGGAGAGCGGATATAGTGAATGCGGGGTCCGGGGAGAGCGGATATAGTGAATGCGGGGTCCGAGGAGAGCCGACATAGTGAACGCGGGGTCCGGGGAGAGCCGATATAGTGAATTCGGGGTCCAGGATTTAGTAACACATTAAAGGGACATAGCTATAACCACTTCCCAATTCTAACATTTCTTTCCTACATGTAAAAATCTAATATTATTTTGCTACAACCCCCAAACATGATATATTTCTATCCCTGGTGAATACAATGGTGGTTGTTGTCATGTTTTATGTCACACAGTATTTGCACAGCAGTTTTTCAAACTTTTTTTTTAGACTTGGATTTTAATGCACACAAACATAATCTACTACCTAATTGTTTGGTAAAATATAAAAGACGATTTTACACCGAGTAAATAGATACCAAACACGTCATTCTTTATAACTGCGTACGATCATGGAATGGCGGCAAACTACAGTACTTAGAAATCTCCATAGGCGACGCTTTAAAGGCCTTTACAGGTTTCCAGTTCAGAGTCACAGAGGAAGTCTGGGGCTGGAATTATAGCTCTTGCCACAATACCCTACATGTGTGGTGAGAACACCATTTACATACAGTTGTGTCCAAAATTATTCAACCCCCACTGAAATTGAGTGTTTTGGCCAGTTTGACATTGCTTTTGATCATTCAGTCATCTTGCTTACATTTACATTAAAGAGGCACTTGTAGGTCAGACAAATATAACATAACAGTTATAATGAAATAACCACAAATGTCTTTTCTGTGCTCACAGCATTATCAGTTTTATTCAACCCCCAAGTGACATTCAATCTTAGTACTTAGTACAGCATCCTTTTACAGTTATAACAGCTTTTAAACGTGAAGCATAGCTTGACACAAGTGTCTTGCAGCGATCTACGGGTATCTTCGCCCATTCTTCATGGGCAAAGGCCTCCAGTTCAGTCACATTCTTAGGCTTGCGCACTGCAACTGCTTTCTTTAAGTCCCACCAGAGGTTCTCAATCGGATTTAAGTCTGGTGACTGCGATGGCCACTCCAAAATGTTCCAGCCTTTCCTCTGCAACCATGCTCTAGTGGACTTGGAGGTATGCTTGGGATCATTGTCCTGTTGAAAGGTCCAACGTCTCCCAAGCCTCAGGTGTGTGACGGACTGCATCACGTTTCCATCCAATATCTCCTGGTACTGAAGAGAATTCATGGTACCTTGCACACGCTGAAGCTTCCCTGTACCTGCAGAAGCAAAACAGCCCCAAAGCATGATTGACCCTCCACCATGCTTCACAGTAGGCAAGGTGTTCTTTTCATCATAGGCCTTGTTCTTCCTCCTCCAAACATAGCGTTGATCCATGGGCCCAAACAGTTCTAATTTTGTTTCATCAGTCCACAGAACACTATCCCACAACTTTTGTGGTTTGTCCACATGGCTTTTGGCATACTGCAGTCGACTCTTCTTATTCTTTGGAGACAGCAAGGGGGTACGCCTGGGAGTTCTGGCACGGAGGCCTTCATTACGCAGTGTGCGTCTTATTGTCTGGGCTGAAACTTCTGTACCCACATCTGACAAATCTTTTCTCAGTTCCTCAGCAGTCACACGGGGACTTCTCTCCACTCTACGCTTCAGGTAGCGCACAGCAGTCGAAGTCAGCATCTTCTTTCTGCCACGACCAGGTAGCGTTTCAACAGTGCCCTTTGCCTTGAATTTGCGAATGATGCTTCCTAAGGTGTCTCTTGGTATGTTTAACATCTTTGCAATCTTCTTATAGCCATTGCCCTTCCTGTGAAGAGAAATCACCTCTTCTCTTGTCTTCCTGGACCATTCTCTTGCCTTCACCATGTTTGTAACCACACCAGTAAATGTCTAGAAGGAGCTGAGTATCACAGTCATTTTAAAGCTGCCTAATTGGTGCTTATTATGCTTGATTGCTGCTCGGTGACATCCACAGGTGTTTTCAATACCTGATGGAAAGCACCTGTATGAACCTCTGTTCTTCAGAGTGGTAGTCTTTAAGGGGTTGAATAATTGTGGCAATGAAGAAACCACATAAGAACCATTTACTACTGTATTACATAAACAATTGATGTCATTTTAGTTGCATTTGGGTAGTTACAACGTCCTTGTAGGATTTGATTCTGAATACAATTCCAAATGTACACTATAGTCCCTAAACCCCTTTACAGCATTGGGGGTTGAATAATTTTGGACACAACTGTATGAATGCGCGACCTACGCATGCGTTTGGCTTTGCGTGCAAGCACAGAGAGGGAGGGGGGGCCAAGGCACTTTACATTTTTTTATTTTATTTATTTATTTATTTTTATTTTTACATTGTCTCTTTAATAGTTTTTGTCACTTTTATTGCTATCACAAGGAATGAATGATGCCCTTTGTGATAACCTGGGCGGTGACAGGTCCTCTTTACTGAGAGATCTGGGGTCTATTAGACCCTAGATATCTCTTCTGTCATTGAAAGCATCAGAGCCAACCAGGATCAGTTTCATCAGGCGCTTTCACAAACCAGTAATGACATCAGAGCAAAATCGGGAGTGACAAAATCCTCATCGCTTCCATTTCTTAGACCATAGAGATGATTGGGGATGTGCCGATCCTCGGTCATCTCTATGCAGAACCCGGGATGGCAGCAGAGGGGGGGGGGCTTCTTCCACATGTTAAAGCGATCCAGAGGCTATTTAGCCACTCCAATCACTTTTAACCCCTTGGCGCCGGAACCTCCCGGCCCTTTAAGGATTTCAGAAGCCAGGAGGCGGGGCGAGGTTTTAGGGTCATGCGACCGCCGTGATGCGCTGTCACGGCGGTCACATAATCAGGAAAGGTCCCGATCGAAAGAGGAGACTGGGACCTTTCCGTGAGTATCGGACACGTGTGCTGGGAGCGTGCAGGGCCCGTGTTCTCAGCACATATGTTTTTCTTAATTGCACGCAAATGTGCGGCTGCTCGGTGTCAAGGCCCAGACGCCGGAGGCCGCACATTTGCGTTTGGTCGGCGCCAAGAGGTTAAAATACACAGCACTGCCCTCTGAAAACATTGATACCGGCATCACGTCTGCAGCTGCAGCCGTGGCCCCGATATAACCACTGAAACCCGAGGATGTACAGGGACAAGTGGGTAAAAAAGTGAATGTGGTTTTCACCAAACATTCACTGGGGGTGAATCAATCACTGTCAGTAACTTGAGCAGTTTGTCACAGCAGCAGTGAGTTTGTGAATCTTTTGTTGAGCTAGCTCCTGGCTTTTATGTACAAGTGATCAGGGGGCTATAGGGCCACCTGATAGCGTTTACTGGACTGTCAAAGGACTTTTCATGACCAGGCTTGTGGGTGTATCTGCACTCAGTCAGTGCATGCGACCAATCAGCTGCAACACTGATCAGTGCATTGTGAGGCATGCCATCAGAATATAATACCACAACGGGGAGGATTTTCCCATTGACCTCGAATGTGCGGATAGTAGACATGTGCGGTTCGTTTCGTTTTGAATCGCATTTCGGACAAATTTTTTTTTGCTATTCGAAGATTCGGATGCATTCGAATTACAGAAGTAACGAATTTAAACATATCCGAAATAACGAAACAAAATTTGTCCAAAATTAGATTAGAAAACAAATGCAAAAACAAGATCGAACAAACATTCGAAGACAATGTAAAGCAGAGCTCCACCCGAAAGGGGGAAGTTCCGCTTTAAGGACTGGTCCCCCGCTCTTCGTTATTTAAAAAAAAAAAATTCGAATTCGGTTGAAATCTTATCGATTTTGAACAACTTTTCGAATTTCGTTGAATCAATCTCAAATTCTGTTCGGACCAATTTAGAAGACGAACGACTTTTTTCGAACTTGGTCTAAATGTTTTTGAATTGAACTCGAATACGAATTACCGAAACGAATTGAACGAATTTACCGAATCCAGCTACATGAGATTTGTCAGATTTCAAAAGGAAACGAAAGTGAACAAATGATTTTGTTTTGCACATGTCTAGTGGATGGGGAAATCTGTTATGGAGTAATGTATTGTCAGCTTGAACCCGGGTTCACACCAATGCGTTGCGGGAAACGCTGCAAACCCTGTACGTTTCCTGCACCGCACTGCAGTCGCATCACGTTCATGCGATCTGGTGTGGGTGTCATAAATTAAGGACAGCCCGAAACAGATCGTGAAACGTGATGCGAATGCCAGAAATCGCAATGCATGGGTGAGAACGCTCATGTGATGCAACTGAGGCGCGGATTTTAACCACTTCCCATCCGGCCCATGTATATAAACGGCCAGACGGGAGCAGTGCAGGGGTGGGTGGCCGTTTATAAACATCCTCCCCACCCCCTGCTTGTGTGCTCCCTCCCTGGGAGCAGGCAGCACCGCAATCCGGTGCCCGCTGTGTTCTCAGGATACAGCGGAACACCGATCGCTGTATGGGATCTCAGTGCGAGGTCCTGATCATGTGATCATTGATTGGCCAATCAGTGATCACATGAAGAGTAGTAAGCAAGATGTCACTTCTGACATCATTGCTTACTACGTGTGAAATCTGTGAATGATCACAGAGATCACATGGTACAGGGCCATTCACAACAGCCTTGTACCATGTGACAAGCTGTGACCAATCACAGCTCACACAGAGAGAAGGAGAAATGATTCCTCTTACAGCCTTTATGGGTGTAAGAGAAATCATTGTAAAAAAAAACCAATCTTCATCACCCCCCACAAGTAGTACAGTGTTACCATGGTGACACTGTACTGCTAGGGTGACAGTATGTTAAAAAAAAACATAAATAATAATATAAAAAAATAAAATAAAACTGTAAAGAAATGTTTGAAAAAATATAATTTTGGCTATAAACTAATTTGTTTTTTTATGTTTTTGTTTTTTTACTAAAAAGATAACGGAATACATTTTGGCCAAGATTTATGAAGAAATATTATTTATTTCAAAATTTAATAAGAACACTTTTTTTTCAAAATGTTTGGACTTTTTCATTTATATAGCAAAAAAAAAAAATAAAAATCCCAGCAGTGAATAAATACCACCAACATAAAGCTTTATCAGTCTAAAAAAATGCTTAAAAAAGTCATATGGTTACAGTGTTGCATGACCGCGCAATTGTCATTCAAAGTGTGATTGCACTGAAAGCTGAAAATTGGCCTGGACAGGAGGTGTGGGGGGGAGAAGTGTCCGGACTGGAAGGGGGGGAAAGTGTCCAGACTGGAAGGGGGGGAAAGTGTCCAGACTGGAAGGGGGGTGAAAGTGTCCGGACTGGAAGGGGGGGAAAGTGTCCAGACTAGAAGGGGGGGAAAGTGTCCAGACTGGAAGGGGGGTGAAAGTGTCCGGACTGGAAGGGGGGGAAAGTGTCCAGACTAGAAGGGGGGGAAAGTGTCCAGACTGGAAGGGGGGTGAAAGTGTCCGGACTGGAAGGGGGGGAAAGTGTCCGGACTGGAAGGGGGGGAAAGTGTCCGGACTGGAAGGGGGCGAAAGTGTCCGGACTGGAAGGGGGGGAAAGTGTCCGGACTGGAAGGGGGGGGAAAGTGTGCGGACTGGAAGGGGGGGAAAGTGTCCGAACTGGAAGGGGGTGAAAGTGTCCGGACTGGATGGGGGGGGAAAGTGTCCGGACTGGAAGGGGGGGAAAGTGTCCGGACTGGAAGGAGGGAAAGTGTCCGGACTGGAAGGGGGGGAAAGTGTCCGGACTGGAAGGGGGGGAAAGTGTCTGGACTGGAAGGGGGGGAAAGTGTCCAGACTGGAAGGGGGGGAAAGTGTCCGGACTGGAAGGGGGGGGAAGTGTCCGGACTGGAAGGGGGGGAAAGTGTCCGGACTGGAAGGGGGGGAAAGTGTCCAGACTGGAAGGGGGGGAAAGTGTCCAGACTGGAAGGGGGGGGAAGTGTCCGGACTGGAAGGGGGGGAAAGTGTCCAGACTGGAAGGGGGGGGAAGTGTCCGGACTGGAAGGGGGGGAAGTGTCCGGACTGGAAGGGGGGGAAAGTGTCCAGACTGGAAGGGGGGGAAAGTGTCCGGACTGGAAGGGGGGGGAAGTGTCCGGACTGGAAGGGGGGGAAAGTGTCCGGACTGGAAGGGATTAAAAAGGGTTCTGCACCTTTTTGGTGCGGATGTGATGACATTTCACAGAAATCCCACAGCACAGGCATTTTCATGTCATCCTCACGGGAACGCGGTGCGATTCCTTTGCGAATTACATGCGGTGTCCCGCACTGCATGGTGTGAACCCGGGCTTAAACTGTTCCATATTGATAGTTTTGAGCGCTGTCATTTGGCTTGACATATATGGTATCTATTTACTCGGCGCAACCTCATCTTTTGTTTTTGAAAGAAAAAAATTTAAATTGGGGATTAAATTGTGTTTCTATGCACTAAAATTCACTTTAATAAATGTTTTCCCAGAGAGTCGTTTGATAAACAGTAGGGCAAGCATCGTGCAACACAAAAAGTTGCAGTTGCCATCTTTTTTTATCTTTTTTTTACAGGATATCTGCATTCAGAAAAGGTATCGTCTTTTTGGGGATTTGAATACATTTTCTTGAGATCTTTGGTTTAAATTGACCAAAAACCATATAATAGGAGGTAAAAACTAACAACACTTTCAATTGTATCCAATTAGGCCGGCCCTCGCACTACATAGTTGAAGGTAAATCTAAAGGAAATTGGACAGAAAATTGTATAGTGTATGGCCAGCCTAAGAATGAACTGATTGGGGGGGAGTGGTTGTAACACAAGATTCACCTGCAGTGAATGTTTGGTGATTGCCAGATTCACCACTTTAGAAATATTCTCCAAACCCAATTTTTGTTAGAGTATGTTTGTCATCCTATGTCACTGTATACAGTTTTTTTTTTGTTTTTGTTTGAATCTGTTGCAAAGTTTTCCACCTGGAGATCCTGCCGGTGACAGCTCTTCCTGTTGCTGATGACAACCCCAAGCCACTCACTCACAATTAGCAGCAGTGTTGTCAGCCTGTCATGTGAGCACCTTTTATTTGGCCAATGGTTGACCTGATAAGCCACCCATTGGCCAACTGAAGGAGTGCACACGGCAGGCTGAAACTGCAGCTAATTGTGAGCAAGTGGCTTAGTGTTGTCAGCCTGTAACAGGAAGAGCTGTTACTGGCAGGATCTCCAGGTAAGAAACTTTGCCTGAAAACAGTTCAACCATTGGGCTACAGGAACAGGACAGTGGGAATACTTCTACACCCCCTGGGCCAAAAAAGGGGGAGGGCGGTCAGGTGCAATACCCAACTAGTTCTCCCTGGGACTACCCTGGGATACTCTCAAGACAGCCAGGTGGAAGAAGAGATTTTCAACTGGGGTCTGAGGAGGTTCATTTAAGGGGACCGAGTGCTCCTTGCAAAGACTGTGTGCTAATCTGTCGGAAGGGAAGTGCCACTCCACGAGGAGCGCAGAGCCTAATGCAGGCCATAGATGGGGAGAAAAACTGCCGATTTTTCTTTTAAAAAATGAAAAATTGGTCGTTCAAGCGGCCGACGTTACCAGCAATGGTAAAAAAAATCGGCCGATTTTCATCCCGTCTACAGCCGGCAAAATGTGTCCCTGCAGAGAGCTCCACTATTTCTTTGACAGTTCTTTGACATTTATAGTGGTTGCAACAATGTATCTATTTGTATCCATTTAGGATACAGATGTTTTTATTCGGAAACAAATAGATACAATGTTGCAACCGCTATAAATGTCAAGGAACTGTCAGAGAACTGTCAAAGAAATAGCGGAGCTCTCTGCAGGGACACTTTGTGCCAGACTGGAATTCCTCTTATTTTTCATCCTTCTTTTTCTTTCTCTTCATCATCATCCTCTTCTTCTTCTTCATCATCATCATCCTCTTCTTCTTCATCATCCTCTTCTTCTTCTTCATCATCATCATCCTCTTCTTCTTCATCATCATCATCCTCTTCTTCTTCTTCATCATCATCCTCTTCTTCTTCTTCATCATCATCCTCTTCTTCTTCTTCTTCATCATCATCCTCTTCTTCTTCTTCTTCATCATCATCATCCTCTTCTTCTTCTTCTTCTTCATCATCATCCTCTTCTTCTTCATCATCATCATCCTCTTCTTCTTCTTCTTCTTCTTCATCATCATCATCCTCTTCTTCTTCTTCTTCATCACCATCCTCTTCTTCTTCTTCTTCTTCATCATCATCCTCTTCTTCTTCTTCTTCATCATCCTCTTCTTCTTCTTCTTCATCTTCATCCTCTTCTTCTTCTTCTTCTTCATCATCCTTTTCTTCCTCATCTTCATCCTCTTCTTCTTCCTCTTCTTCTTTTTCTTCTTTTTGTCTTCCTCTTGCAGGTCACTGCTCATGCGCAGATTTTTTTATCGGTAAAAAATCGGCCGATTTGCCCATCATTGCCGCGAAAATCGGCCGATCGGCAAAATCGGACGATTTTTTTTCCAACTTTACCGATTAAAAAAATCTGCCAAAATACCAAAAAACGGCCGAACAAATAGCCCACTAACGATCCGAAAATCGGCCGATTTTATTTTCGGCCGAAAAATCGGCCGATTTTCGACCCATCTATGGCCTGCATAAGATCCATTGTTTGCTGGATTCTTGCCATTTTGCCTAAGGAGTTTGTCCTCCATGTTGTTCAGTTCCATTGGGCATCTCATATACCCCTAGACCCCATACAACTTGTTAGCCCCTAATAAAACAACAACAACAAAAAACCAAGCTCATGGACTGTTTACTGACTTTGGTTGAAAGTGTAGAAAATGCACGTTGCCTGGCTGTGCAGAACTTAGGGGGACCCCAAAAAAAACTCAGCAGCCCTCAAAAAGGGTAGTGCTAGACAAGTATTTGTTCTTTAGATATGATTTGGTGCTTTTATATACAGTATCTTGTTCTATTCTACATCCTCAGTATCTAGCGGGAATACAAAATCGTTAACAGCGGTGTATAAATGCCGGCGGGATTCACCTCATTTGCTGCTTGAAAAAAAGCAAAGCGTCATTTGAATGAAGTATATAAATAAATGTACTTTACAATAAACCCCTATTAAATCTCTATCATTTGAATAAATGTATCCCCAATGATCATTTAGGCGGATAGAAGAAAAGGGACCCAGCACAGATTTCCCCAAGGTCTCTTCTCACGGAATTCTTAAATTGAAATGATTATCTCAAGATGACACAATGCAGGTTTTGTGATGTTTTTTCATCATGTAATACAATAGTTCCTTTCCCGGGAACACAGATCCGGTTTGTTTTACTCCTCTATAGACATATTGTTCTGTCTCTCCAATCTAAGCATTGATAGTGGGATCTCTGTAACTTACAGTTGTGATGAGATAACGGTAACCCCAACCTCAGTTGGATACCACAGTCAGTGACTCAATCGATAAGACATCTTGTAGATCTTGTGAAGTTTATTCCATAAACTGAGAGAATCTTACAACAATGAACATTCGATAGGTCAAAAGATCCTAATGTGCTCTGCTTCATGAGACATGAGGCTTGCTGAAATACATTACTGGGAAAAGGGGTGGGCTATCTACAGGGGCAGACTGGCCATTTGGAAACTCGGGCACTGCCCGAGGGCCTGGGGTCAGTAGGGGGCCCCATGAGATGCCCCTGGTACCTTTTTCATAGGATTTTTTGAGTTTGGGCAAGGACACAGGGGCCCCATGATCCCCTATTGCCCGGGGGCCCCATGAGTTGTCAGTCCGCCCCTGGCTATCTATACAGCAAGAACTAAACCAAAGGAAAGGGAGGAGCAGAGACAAGATATAGAAAACACTTAAAGGCATATGACAGTCATGTGAAACATGACACATATGATGGCTTCCAGTGTCGGCCCCTCTCTGGAAATGTCATTTGCCAAGTCCTGTGCCATCAGGGCTTCCTGCCTCACTATTGTAAAACATGTCTGCAGGTCTGGAGTTCTTCCTTTACTGGCTGCATGCTTATCACCCACAGCTTGTATCTCTATAGAGAAGTATAGTCTATGGAGCTCCTACTTGTCTGCTCTCAGCAATTTTAGAGATGATCATGTTTCTCCTGTGTTCTTCTTTCATCTGTGTCCCATTGGGGAGATTTCCCCTCACTTCCTGTCCCATAGCCAAAACAATCCCTTCACAGTGAGGACATTTCTGGCTGTCACCAGAACTGGTGTCCCCATTGCAAGATTTTCCCTAACTGGTGAATCTCACTAAGAGGGACACAGAGAGCAAAAACAAAATCCTTCTCTGCTCTATCTAAAGCTAGGTTTGAATTTTAGCCTTTAGTTACAGTTCAATATTTAGTGAGTCCTTCCATTAAAGACAAGCTGTGATGGGAGCAAGGGCGGACTGACAACTCATGGGGCCCCCGGGCAATAGGGGATCATGGGGCCCTTGTGTCCTTGCCCAAACTCAAAAAAGCCTATGAAAAAAGTACCAGGGGCATCTCATGGGACCCCCTACTGACCCCGGGCCCTCAAGCAGTGCCCGAGTTTCCAAATGGTCAGTCCACCCCTGGATGGGAGAGATATGATGACGGCGAGGGAGGGATGGGGGAGTACTTGGACTGTGCAGGAGGGATGGGGGAGCATTTGGACTGTGTTGGAGGGGTGGGGGAGCACTTGGACTGTGGGGGAGGGGTGGGGGAGGGGTGGGGGAGCACTTGGACTGTGCGGAAGGGGTGGGGGAGCACTTGGACTGTGTGGGAGGGACAGGGAGAACTTGAACTGTGTGGGAGGGGTGGGGGGACACTTGGACTGTGGCAGGGGCAGGGAGCACTTGGACTGTGCGGGAAGGGTGGAGGAGCATTTGGACTGTGTGGGAGGGATGAGAGAACACTTGGACTGTGTGTGTGGGGGGGAGCACTTGGACTGTGCGGGAGGGGAGAGGGAACACCTGGACTCCGCCCTTCCCACACAGTCCAAGTGCTCCCTCACCCCTCCCGCACAGTCCAAGTGCTCCCCACCCCTCCGGCATAGTCCAAGTGCTCCCCACCCCTCCCGCACAGTCCAAGTGCTCCCCCCCACACACACAGTCCAATTGTTCTCTCATCCCTCCCACACAGTCCAAATGCTCCTCCACCCTTCCCGCACAGTCCAAGTGCTGCCTCACCCCTCCCGCACAGTCCAAGTGCTCCCTCACCCCTCCCGCACAGTCCAAGTGCTCCCTCACCCCTCCCGCACAGTCCAAGTGCACCCCCACCCCTCCTACAAAGTCCAAGTGCTCCCCCTCCCACACATTCCACCCACATGAGAGTACTAGGAGCAGTGGCTGTGTACCAATAGACGTCTATGGAGCTGGCGGCATAGGGATGTACGGAATACCTGGTCATCCGTGTGCAGGAGAACACGGATGGACATGGATGAGATCACCTTCACACATTTCCATTCTTTGTCTTCTGCCACCTCTGAACATGTGTTTCCCATCTCATCTAGGCATATGTAAGGGAAGAAGGGCGAAGGGTGAAGGGGGTCCAGGGGGTGTCACAAGATTTTACAGTTCAGGAGAAATAAACCTATTTCTTTGTTCTCTTGATTGGTGCTCGCTACAAATAAAAAGCAGATCCCATGCTGTCCCCAATACTGCAATCTAGAATTGTTTTTTTATCAAAATGACAACATAACACAAGGGGAGGGGCCAGTATCAAACAGGTGTTACTGGAGACTCTGGGGGTCACTGGAGACATAGGAGTACAAGGGTCACTGGAGATGCTGGGGGTTATTGGAGACAAAGGACTACAGGGGTCACTGGAGAGGCTGGGGGTCACTGGAGACACAGGAGTACAAGGGTCACTGGAGATGCTGGGGGTTATTGGAGACAAAGGACTACAGGGGTCACTGGAGAGGCTGGGGGTTATTGGAGACACAGGAGTGCAGGGGTCACTGGAGATGCTGGGGGTTATTGGAGACACAGGAGTCCAGGGGTCACTGGAGAGGCTTTGGGTTATTGGAGACACAGGAGTGCAGGGGTCACTGGAGACACTGGGGGTCACTGGAGACACAGGAGTGCAGGGATCACTGGAGACACTGGAGACACAGGGTTGCAGGGGGTCACAGGACATGTTGGGGGTTACTGGATACACAGGACTGCTGGGGTCACTGGAGATGCTTGGGTTGCTGGAGACACAGGAGTGCAGGAGTCTCTGGAGATGCTGGGGGTTTCTGGAGACACAGGAGTGCAGGGGTCACTGGAGATGCTGGGGGTTTCTGGAGACACTGTAGTCTGGATACACAGGGGTGCATGGGTCACTGGAGATACTGGGGTCATTGAAGACACAGGAGCACAAGGATCACTGGAGATGCTAGGGTCACTGGAGACTCCGTAGTCTGGACACAAAGGAGAGCAGGGGTCACTGGAGACACAGGGGTCACTGGAGACACTGTAGTCTGGATACACAGGGGTGCAAGGGTCACTAGAGATGCTGAGAGTTACTGGATACACAGGAGTGCAGGGGTCACTGGAGATGCTGGGGTCACTGGAGACACAGGAGTGCGGGGGTCACTGGAGTAGCTGGGGTGACTGGAGACACAGGGGTCACTGGAGATGCTGGGGTCAGTGTAGGCGCAGGGGTTACCAGAGACACTGGGGCCACTGGAGACGCCATAGTTTGTATGCATAGGGGTGCAGTTGGAGTGCATGGAAGAGCTCACTGGAGATTCTGGCAGTTACTGGATACTAAAGGGTCACTGGAGATGCTGGGGTCATTGAAGATACAGGAGCGCAAGGGTCACTGGAGACACCATAGTCTGGATACACATGGGTGCAGGGGTCACAGGACATGCTGGGGGTTACTGGATACACAGGGCTGCAGGGGTCACTGGAGATGCTGGAGGTTGCTGGAGACATAGGAGTGCAGGGGTCACTGGAGATGCTGGGGTTTGCTGGAGACACAGGAGTGCAGGGGTCACTGGAGATGCTGGGGGTTACTGGATACACAGGACTGCAGGGGTCACTGGAGATGCTGGGGGTTACTGGATACACAGGGCTGCAGGGGTCACTGGAGATGCTGGGGGTTACTGGATACACAGGACTGCAGGGGTCACTGGAGATGCTGGGGGTTACTGGAGACACAGGAGCGCAGGGGTCACTGCAGATTCTGAGGGTTACTGAATACACCATAATCTGGATACACAGGGGTGCAGGGGTCACTAGAGAAGCTGGGGTCACTGGAGACACAGGAGTGCAGGGGTCACTGGAGATGCCGTAGTCTGAATACAAAGGAACGCAAGGTCACTGGAGACACTGTAGTCTGGATACACAGGGGTGCAGGGGTCACTAGAGATGCTGGGGTCACTGGAGACACAGGAGTGCAGGGGTCACTGGAGATGCCGTAGTCTGAATACAAAGGAACGCAAGGTCACTGGAGACACTGTAGTCTGGATACACAGAGGTGCAGGGGTCACTAGAGATTCTGGGGTCACTGGAGACACAGGAGTGCAGGGGTCACTGGAGTAGCTGGGGCCACTGGAGACACAGGGGTCACTGGAGATGCTGGGGTCACTGTAGGCGCAGGGGTTACTGGAGACACTGGGGCCACTGGAGACGCCATAGTTTGGATGCATAGGGGTGCAGTTGGAGTGCATGGAAGAGGCACAGGACACTGCACAGGACAGCAGAACTCAGGGTTAACGGAGAAGTGTGAAACACGGGTGCAGGTAAGTCTCGCAGGACACATGGGCTCAACTCTGAGCATAGCAACGTGTTGCTCGAACACCAAGAATGTGTTGCCTATCCTTTTGAGGTGGTGCCTGTTTGCTGATTGGCCGAGCAAGGACCTGGTGCTGTTCGGGGGAGGAGGTGAATGTGACCTACTGTATATAGAAAGATATGGTAACAAACTTGCTGAAATGTAGATTTTGGGTTTACATAGACATGAACTTTTCTCTGAGTATTGAACCTTCTGCTTGGAGGTAACATGGACATTTCTGGGGACAGACCTGAGAGCAGGGGCGGACTGACTATTCAAGCACTGCCTGAGGGCCCGGGGTCAGTAGGGGGCTCCATAAAATACCCTTGGTACCTTTTATAGGCTTTTTTGGGTGTGCTTTGAGTGTGGGCAAGGACATGGGGGCCCCATGAGTTGTCAGTCCGCCCTTGCCTGAGAGGTATAAAATCAGTCAGTGAATGGATACATCATTCTTTCTTCAAGGTTTGTCAGTCCTCCATCAGTCCAGTCCCGTAGACTGAGACCCTGCAGAGACACACACGACTGTCTCTGACAAAGGGACCTCCAGCAGGTGAAGACCCCCACAATAGACCCTTTTCATGGACGCCCCTCATAAAGAACCCTCCGCACGGTGTGTGTCAGGCAGTTGCCATGACTACCGCCACCGGCTCTTTGATAAAGCGATGGGCCATCAATAAGTCAAGCTATTAATACAGCCTCCTTCGTATTAGAGTTCCGATGTCGGCCCTGGAACTGTTAACCCCTCGAGCACCGCAGGCCACTGTCTCTTTTTATCCTTTTATCCAGGTAGACGCACGGGAATAATGCCGGACTCTGAGGATTATCCGCTGATCTTTGTGACATTTTAATTACGAAAGTGTTCGGTAATGCTGCGATTATGTGATATGATATAGCAGGCGGAAGGTATAGTTGGCACGCATCTCCTTCTGATACATTCCTCGCCCCAAAAACGTTATTTACATAGCGCAGGGGGCGGGCTCTGGGTTCAAGTGCTGAACTCTAAAGGAACTGGAGAGGAGAAGGAAGTCCACAGACATTAGACTTTGTCACAATGGAGAATATTCAAACTGAGCGTAGGCTAGGAGGCAAGAAGATCGTGGTCACCAGACCATCACCCTAGTACAGGTTGTTGGACGTCCCATTCCAAAACCATGGACGTTACTATGGAGTCATCCTGCCTGTACAGCCATTACATCCTCCACCCTTCTGGGAAGGGTTTCCACAAGATTGTGGCGGGTGTCTGGGGAAATTTTGTGACCGAACATTGCGAGGTCCCGCTCTGACGTTGTAACGGAACCGGTACCCGACCGCACTTGGGTATATTCCGTGATCCCGCAGCTTCCCCTGTCCGAACACCATCCACGGACCACACCCTTGAAATCCCTCAGGAAATAGACAGCACCCAGCTCTTAAGACAGAAAGCCAACTCTTTATTTTAACACAAAAACACAGGATATATACAGAGTACAGAGGGCGGGGAAACACAACCAGGAACAGGGAATACATCATCACCCCTCCCCATCCCACCAAGACACAGAACAATGGGATGAAGTACATGGCAATGGACATTGACCAACCCCCACACCAATACACAAACAGTACATCCCATAATAGTTGGCTGGACGGGAAGACACAGCACAATGGGGGGTAGCACATGGCAAACAAACAATGGACAGCCATGTGGCCCAGAACAAAGGAATGGACACATGGCAGTAGACAATGGGCAACCACATGGCAGGGACAAAGGAACACACACTATACACAATACTGGGACATTCACATTCACACCCTGTACCCCTTAACAGGCACAGGGTGGGTTAAACATAATGAGGGGGACATGAGCTGACCAAGCGGTCCCCCCACCCCCAAAAGTCACTCCCGTCACAGATGTTGAATGAGAAGACCTGGCTCACACTTGCTGTTCCATCTCATCAGTAGGGTTGAGGTCAGGGCTCTGTGGAGAACGCTCAAGTTCCTCCCCACCAAGCTGGTCAAACTATATCTTAATGGAGCTGGCTTTATATCCAGGGCAGGGGGGGACTGACCATTCGAGAACTCGGGCACTGCCTGACGGCCGGGGTCAGTAGGGGGCCACATGAGATGCCCCTGGTACCTTTCATTGGCTTTTTCATAGGCTTTTTTGGGTGAGGGTGAGGACACGGGGGCCCCATGATCCCCTGTTGCCCGGGGGCCCCATGAGTTGTCAGTCCGCCCCTGATCCATGGACATTAGGCATGGGCGGTTTATTTCATACCGAACCGAAATTCAAATGACATTTTCGTTATTCAGAGATTCGTTTGTATCCGAATGACTAAGGTAACTAATTTAAAACTAATCCAAGATAACAGAATTGCATTTTGGTCGAAATAACAAATTATCCAAATTCGAATTGAATTCGAAGTGGATCAGAAGACAAAATCAAATTCTAAAACAAATTCGAAATGTAAACATATTGCTGATTTCCTTCAAAGAATATGTGTGTTAGGGTTAGAAGAGAGGCATCCTTCAATAATTTCATTTTGAAAAGAATAAAGTAAAATAGAATAGAAAAGAATAGAAAACAAATTAGATTAGAATAGAATAAATATAGCCGTCTTTCAAAATTTGAAAAAAAAAAAAAAACAAATAGACCAGAATAGAATAAAAAAAGAATACAATAAGCAGAAGAGAATACAGTTAAAAATAAAGGAATAGAAAAGAATAGAATAGCCATCTTCTGAAATTTAAATTTTATAGACTAGACTAGAATAGAAAAGACTACAATAAACATAATACAAGAGAATAGAAATAGAATAGAATTGAAAGTATAGAAAAGAATATTTCTGAAATTTTAATATAGAATAGGATAGAAAATAATAGAATAAAAAATAAAAGAACACAATAGAAAATAAAGGAATAGAAAATAGAATTTAAAAAAACAGAATAGAATAAATATAGCCGTCTTTTGAAGATTGAAAATAATAAAATAGACTAGAATAGAATAGAAAAGACTACAATACATAGAATAGAAGATAATAGACTAGAATTGAAAATAAAGGAATAGAATAGAAACAAATAGAATAGTTGTCTTTCGAAATTTGAATTTTAAATAGAATAGGGTAAAACAAAATAGAATAGATTAGAATAGAATAGAAAATAATAGAAGAGAAGAGAAAGTAAAGGAATATAATAGAAAAGAATAGAATAAAAATAAAAGAATAGAATAGGAAATAAAGGGATAGAATAGTTAAGAATAGAAAAAAAAGAATAGAATAGAGAATAAAAGGAGAGAACAGAAAAGAATAGAATAGAAAAAAAGAATAGAACAGAAAATAAAGGAATAGAAAATAATAGATTAGAAAAGAAAAGAATAGAATAGAACATAAAAGAATAGAACAGAAAATGAAGGAATACAATAGAAAAAAAAATAGAATAGAAAACAAAGAATTCAAATTTCAAATAGAATAAAACTAGCCATTCTTCAAAATGAATTCGGGTCGATTTGATATTTTTTATTCTAATTCGATTCAAATACTTTGAATCCATTAGAAAAATATGAATCTGGTCGAAAACGAATAAACAAAACAAAACAAAATGAGTAACTTAATGAATCGATGTGAAATGACACAATTGTTCTCATTCTGCACACGTGTGAGGAGCAGAGACATACGAGAACAGAAGGACCTCCTCCAGATGGTCACCACAAGTAGGACTGAGCTTTGGGTTGGACCATCCGAACCTCCAGCTGATGTTTGTAATCTAGAAGGAACTTCCACGGATATGTTCAATGGAAGGTGAATTAACTCCATATATCCCGGGATTCCCTCTGGGCCTGCTGACCCTGGTGGTCATGATGCACGGTGCTGCCGGTGTAGTGGTCTGTACACCGTAATACATGGCCTTGGAGAGATTGGCCATCATTGGTCAGCATGGTCATGTGGTCAAGATGACCAATGAGCACTTACCATTGGGTGCATTATGATAGATACACTATATTGCCCCAAGTATCGGGCCGCCGCCCTTTCCACGCACATGACCTTTAATGGCCTCCCAGTCTTAGTCCGTAGGGTTCAATATTGAGTTGGCCCCGCCCTTTCCACACACATGACCTTTAATGGCCCCCCAGTCTTGGTCCGTAGGGTTCAATATTGAGTTGGCCCCGCCCTTTGCAGCTATAACAGCTTCAACTCTTCTGGGAAGGCCGTCCACAAGGTTTAGGAGGGTGTCTATGGGAAGGTTGGACCATTCTTCCAGAAGCACATTTGTCAGGTCAAGCACTGATGTCGGGGGAGGAGGCCTGGATCACAGTCTCCGCTCGAATTCATCCCAAAGGTGTTCTATGGGGTTGAGGTCAGGACTGTGTGCAGGACAGTCAGGTTCCTCCACCCCAAACTGGCTCTTCCATGTCTTTATGGACCTTGCTTTGTGCACTGGTGCACAGTCATGTTGGAACAGGAAGGGGCCATCCCCAAACTCCTCCCACAAAGTTGGGAGCATGAAATTGTCCAAAATGTCACCTTAAGAGTTCCCTTCATTGGAACTAGGGGCCAATCCCAACCCCTGAAAAACAACCCCACGCCATAATCCCCCCTCCACCAAACTTTACACTTGGCACAATGCAGTCAGGCAAGTACCGTTCTCCTGGCAACCGCCAAACCCAGACATGTCCTTCGGATTGCCAGACAGAGAAGCGTGATTGGTCACTCCAGAGAACACATCTCCACTGCTCTAGAGTCCAGTGGTGGCGTGCTTTACACCACGGCATTCGACGCTTTGCATTGCACTTGGTGATGGAAGGCTTGGATGCAGCTGCTCGGCCATGGAAACCCATTCCATGAAGCTCTCTACGCACTGTTGTTGGGCTCATCTGAAGGCCACACCAAGTTTGGAGGTCTTTAGCTATTGACTCTGAAGACAGTTGGTGACTTCTGCGCACTGTGCGCTTCAGCATGCGCTGACCCCACCCTGTCATGTGATGTGGCCTACCACTTGGTGGCTGAGTGGCTGTTGTTCCCAGTGGCTTCCAATTTGTTATAATCCCACTAACAGTTGAGCGTGGAATATTTAGTAGCCAGGAAATGTCACGGATGGACTTATTGCCCAGGTGGCCACCTATCACGGGACCACGCTTGGAGTCACTGAGCTCCTGAGAGCGACCCATTCTTTCACCAATGTTTGTAGAAGCAGTCTGCATGCCTAGGGGCTGATTGTATACACCTGTGTCCATGGAGGGGATTGGAACACCTGAATCACATGATATGGAGGGGATTGGAACACCTGAATCACATGATTTGGAGGGGATTTATAACACCAGAATCACATGATATGGAGGGGATTGGAACACCTGAATCACATGATTGGGAGGGGATTGGAGCACCTGAATCACATGATTGGGAGGGGATTGGAACACCTGAATCACATGATATGGAGGGGATGGGAACACCTGAATCACATGATATGGAGGGGATTGCAACACCTGAATCACATGATTGGGAGGGGATTGGAGCACCTGAATCACATGATTGGGAGGGGATTGGAGCACCTGAATCACATGATTGGGAGGGGATTGGAGCACCTGAATCACATGATATGGAAGGGATTGGAACACCTGAACCACATGATTGGGAGGGCGAGGCCAATACGTTTGGCAATATAGTGTACTCACTCCAGGGTAGCTGGAGGACGAGGGGGGGTACAGCAGTACCAGGGTGGGGTAGCTGGAGGATGAGGGGGGGTACAGCAGTACCAGGGTGGGGTAGCTGGAGGCAGGAGGGGGGGTACAGCAGTACCAGTGTGGGGTAACTGGAGGATGAGGGGGGTACAGCAGTACCAGGATGGGGCAGCTGGAGGACGGAGGGGGCTACAGCAGTACCAGGGTGGGGTAGCTGGAGGATGGAAGGGGGGGTAGAGTAGTACCAGTGTGGGGTAGCTGGAGGACAGAGGGGGTACAGCAGTACCAGGGTGGGGTAGCTGGAGGACAGAGGGGGTACAGCAGTACCAGGGTGGGGTAGCTGGAGGACAGAGGGGGGGTACAGCAGTACCAGGGTGGGGTAGCTGGAGGACAGAGGGGGGTACAGCAGTACCAGGGTGGGGTAGCTGGAGGACAGAGGGGGCTACAGCAGTACCAGGGTGGGGTAGCTGGAGGACAGAGGGGGCTACAGCAGTACCAGGGTGGGGTAGCTGGAGGATGGGGGGGGTAGAGTAGTACCAGGGTGGTGTAGCTGGAGGATGGAGGGGGGGTAGAGTAGTACCAGGGTGGGGTAGCTGGAGGATGGAGGGGGGCTAGAATAGTACCAGGGTGGGGTAGCTGGAGGATGGAGGGGGGGGTACAGCAGTACCAGGGTGGCGAAGCTGGAGGATGGGGGGGTAGAGTAGTACCAGGGTGGGGAAGCTGGAGGACGGAGCAGGGGGGAACCAAAATGCATCTTTGCCTCCGTAGACAATAAACTGGCTCCTAACTTGTTTATCTGGCTCCTAGATTCAAAGCAAATTTGCCACGCCCCTGAGGTATGTTTTTTGGCTGAATGGCTCCCATGGCAGAAGAGAGCGCCCCCAGTGTTCACTCTGCAGAAGGGCAGCCTCTCAACACAGGACCCAGAAGATGGAAGGGATCACTGTAGTAGTGGTGATTGCTGGTGGAATCCCACATGTATCCCATGGTACAGAACATGCATAGATACATTGTGTCCATGTACAAATATACATACTGAGCCCAGCTTTACAGTTATGGCCACATCAATAGGCTGGTATGTAAGAACTGCTCTGGTCCTAGTGATGGTGCGACCGGTCCTAGTGATGATGTGACTGGTCCAAGTGATGGCACGACCATTCCTAGTGATGGTATGACTGGTCCTAGTGATGGTGCGACTGGTCCTAGTGATGGTGCGACTGGTCCTAGTTATGGCACGACCATTTCTAGTGATGGTATGAATGGTTCTAGTGATAGCGCGACCGGTCCTAGTGATAGTGCGACTGGTCCTAGTGATGGTGCGGCCGGTCCTAGTGATGGAGCCACCAGTCCTAGTGATGGCGCAACCGGTCCTAGTGATGGCGCGACCGGTCCTAGTGATGGTGCGACCGGTCCTAATGATGGTGCGGCTGGTCCTAGTGATGGTGTGACCGGTCCTAATGATGGCGCGGCCGGTCCTAGTGATGGTGCGACTGGTCCTAGTTATGGCACGACCATTTCTAGTGATGGTATGAATGGTCCTAGTGATAGCGCGACCGGTCCTAGTGATAGTGCAACTGGTCCTAGTGATGGTGCGGCCGGTCCTAGTGATAGTGCGACCAGTCCTAGTGATGGAGCCACCAGTCCTAGTGATGGCGCGACCGGTCCTAGTGATGGCGCGACCGGTCCTAGTGATGGTGCGACCGGTCCTAATGATGGTGCGGCTGGTCCTAGTGATGGTGCGACCGGTCCTAATGATGGCGCGGCTGGTCCTAGTGATGGTGCGACTGGTCCTAGTTATGGCATGACCATTTCTAGTGATGGTATGAATGGTCCTAGTGATAGCGCGACCTGTCCTAGTGATAGTGCAACTGGTCCTAGTGATGGTGCGACCGGTCCTAGTGATGGAGCCACCAGTCCTAGTGATGGCGCGACCGGTCCTAGTGATGGCGCGACCGGTCCTAGTGATGGTGCGACCGGTCCTAATGATGGTGCGGCTGGTCCTAGTGATGGTGCGACCGGTCCTAATGATGGCGCGGCTGGTCCTAGTAATGGTGCGACTGGTCCTAGTTATGGCATGACCATTTCTAGTGATGGTATGAATGGTCCTAGTGATAGCGCGACCTGTCCTAGTGATAGTGCAACTGGTCCTAGTGATGGAGCCACCAGTCCTAGTGATGGCGCGACCGGTCCTAGTGATGGCGCGACCGGTCCTAGTGATGGTGCGGCCGGTCCTAGTGATAGTGCGACCGGTCCTAGTGATGGAGCCACCAGTCCTAGTGATGGCGCGACCGGTCCTAGTGATGGCGCGACCGGTCCTAGTGATGGTGCGGCCGGTCCTAGTGATAGTGCGACCGGTCCTAGTGATGATTCGACCGGTCCTAATGATGGCGCAGCTGGTCCTAGTGATATGTAGAAGGAATAGCACTATCCTTTCTCAAAATAGAATCCCCATCAAGTTACTACCATAATCCTTCCCCTGAAGTACAAACAATCATCAAAATAAAGTAAACTTGATTACCATCTAATCACAATATAGTGTGAATATAAAAACTTAAATAGTCACCCAAAATATTAAAAATAAAAATAAATATAAATAAAGAAAAAAATCTAGAAAAAAAAATATATAAAAAAATATATATAAAAAATCACAATCAAAAACACCCAAAATCCAAAAAAAATCCAAAACAAGAAGGAGTCCCAAAATTTGGAGGAGTCCCAAAATTTTCCAAATCTTTATCTGTGATATCTTAATGATTGATTATTATTTTTAATTTTTATGACCTATTGATTTAGAATTTTTGAAGTACATAGTATTAATACTCTTATCTAGATGAGGCCCAGGGGATGGAGGGTTCTGTATTAAAAGAGATATCTGGTGACATTTATATTTGGGAGGGGAGGGATTTTATTGTAATCTATATAATTCATTGGTCATTTAGATATTTGATTTTATTTTATTTAAATTGCCTGTATAGGAGTTCTTACTGGACCCTGATGGTTATTTTATCCTTATAAAGTACTGTGATGTTTTGGCTTAGAACGGTTGATGTATTGGGGGATGTGTGGGTAATAGCTTTTTGCCATTCCAATGATGGTTGTATTGAAATGTTTTGTCCCAATGGCCCTGTGTCCCGTTTCAATTGCCCTGACATACTGTATATAAGTGAGTGAGGAGATCCGATGTTCCAGGATGTAAAATGGCCGCGGTAATTATTTTCCCCGCCTTGGTTGGTATTTAAGGGGAATGAGGAATCACGTCTGTATCCCTGTTGAAAAAGTCGGATGTGACGAAACGCGTCCGGGGCACGTGACGTGGTGACGTAGGTACGCTCTTCCGGAAGTGCGGCGACGGCCATCTTTGATCCTGGTACATGCGGATGTGTTTACTGCAATCCTCATGGGGCTTTGAGGGACTAGGAACCCACGGCAATCATTCCTCCCTCGGAGGTGAGATAGTGTGGCATCTATACACTGGCGATGAGAGGAAGGATTGGGAATATATCGTTTGTGAAGCTGATGTTATCTTACTTGAATGTAAGTTGCTACAATAAAGTGTTATAAGTGTTTTTGACATATACTGATCCATGGTCTGTTATTGAGGTCTGTGGGAAGTGGCTGGAAAGGCTGAAAGAATACCTATAAAGTGGAAGGCAATACTCAGACCCTTGATATCACTGTGAGGGTAACTATGAACTCTCGTTGGTGGTATGCAGTGGATTGACTCCTAAGGCTGAGGGCTATCTCTTTCTCACGGTTATGGTGGCACATATATTTTTATTTTTATGTGCATGAAACACGTGTGGCACAGTTGTTTAGATAACTCTGTTTTTGAAGATATCACACATGTTGAGCTCTTTTTTCTTGAGGTATATGAAGATCGGGTTTGAAGTATATCACTAAGAATGTTGGAAGATATGAAGAATTAAGATATCACAGATAAAGATTTGGAAAATTTTGGGACTCCTCCAAATTTTGGGACTCCTTCTTGTTTTGGATTTTGGGTGTTTTTGATTGTGATTTTTTATATATATTTTTTTATATATTTTTTTTCTATATTTTTTTCTTTATTTATATTTATTTTTATTTTTAATATTTTGGGTGACTATTTAAGTTTTTATATTCACACTATATTGTGATTAGATGGTAATCAAGTTTACTTTATTTTGATGATGGTCCTAGTGATAGTGCAATCATTCCTAGCGATGGCGCAACCGTTTCTAGTGATGGTATGACCGGTCCTAGTGATAGTGCGGCCGGTCCTAGTGATGGTGGGACTCTGACAAGTCCCTGGTGGGGAGGATTTTCCATTAACACCATAAATACAGACCTCTCCAGCAGCAGAAATCATTGATTTTAAAAAGGTGACTTTTTCTTTTTTTTATCAGTTCTTTGTAGAAGAGGTAAGAGCTGCCAGTGAGCATCAAACGCTGCGACCTTTACCATTTCCTTTTATACCCCAGTGGTGCCCCCCACTATGACCAGCACATGGAGCTGTGGGGGGTCCCCGGAGCCCCCGAGGCCGTTCTCTACAGTGATCTAATGGAAGGTGCAAGGTGAATCCTTCCCGGACTTCAAAGACAAAATATTTCTACACATTTCCACAGGAAGACGAAGGGTCACGTGAGAACTTCAGCCGGCTCACTGCATTGATTCCTGAACCCCCCCCCTCCCCCAACACAAAAACCTTCATTTAAATATATTTCTCAAATGGCACAAAGCATATAAATCCACCTTGTGTACCCCAAACTCCTTTACAAACCCAGATATTACTTTGTAAAAAAGGCAGTGACATCATCACTGTTCTGTTCATAGCCAGTGCAGAGCGTAGAGCTGTAGAATGGGCCCATAAGACTCCACCCACTACAGAAAACTACAGGAGGGGGCGGACACAAGACCAGGTACCCTGCAAAAGGAGAGAGATCAGCAGTGACTGGTCTTTTTTTTTTTTTACACAAGGGCAAAGTTTCGCACTGGATTATTGCACAGATCTGGAAGAAGTACACAAAGTACACCGAGATTCCAGAAGAAGA
This sequence comes from Staurois parvus, assembly GCF_062004578.1. Lineage (NCBI taxonomy): Eukaryota > Metazoa > Chordata > Amphibia > Anura > Ranidae > Staurois > Staurois parvus. The sequence continues at coordinate 28,179 of NW_028319924.1, forward strand.
CACATGATGTTTAGACCGCATTTGCCCACATGGAAGAAAAATATATTTGAAATATATTTTAAAAAAATTCTTCCCAAATATATTGTCTTATATTTGAAATACTACAATTTTGGCCGCATTCAATATATTTCAAAATACATTTATATATATATATATATATATCATATTGAAATGCGTTTTTATTACAAAATACATGAAAAATATTTTTAAAAATACATTTCAAATATACTGTATGTCTTTAAAAATACAAATCTACATTTTTGGAAATGCAACAAATATAAGTAAAAATGACTTTTTTATATGTTAAAAAAAATCTGAAGAATATATTTAAAAAATATATATTTTTACAAATATTTCTCATATATTTTGTAATATATAAAAAATGCATTTCCTTGATGATCAGCGCCCAGCAGTGCCACCCAGCAGTGTCCATAATTGTTGCATATCAGTGCCAGCTCATCAGTGCTGCCTATCAGTGCCTATCAGTGCTGTCTATCAGTGCCCATCAGTGCTGCCTATCAGTGCTCATCAGTGCTGCCTATCAGTGCCCATCAGTGCTGCCTATCAGTGCTGTCTATCAGGGCCCATCAGTGCTGCCTATCAGTGCTACCTATCAGTGCCCATCAGTGCTGCCCATCAGTGTCCATAATTGTTGCATTTCAGTGCCGCCTCATCAGTGCCGCCTCATCAACGCACATCAATGAAGATCAAAAATTACCTATCTGCAAAATTATATAATAGAAACAAAGAAATTTTTTTTCACATTTTTTGCTCTTTTTTTGTTTATAGCGCAAAAAATAAAACCCCCAGCGGGGAGTAAATACCACCAAAAGAGAGCTCTGTGTGTGAGAAAAAAAATGATAAAAATTTCATATGGGTACAGTGTTGCATGACCGCGCAATTGTCATTCAAATTGTGAGAGCGCTGAAAGCTGAAAATTGGCCTGGACAGGAAGAGGGTAGAAGTGCCCTGTAGGCAGGAAGGGGGTAGAAGTGCCCTGTAGGCAGGAAGGGGGTAGAAGTGTCCGGTAGGCAGGAAGGAGGTGACAGTGTCCGGTAGGCAGGAAGGGGGTAGAAGTGCCCTGTAGGCAGGAAGGGGATATATGTGCCCTGTAGGCAGGAAGGGGGTAGAAGTGTCCTGTAGGCAGGAAGGGGGTAGAAGTGCCCTGTAGGCAGGAAGGGGGTAGAAGTGCCCTGTAGGCAGGAAGGGGGTAGAAGTGCCCTGTAGGCAGGAAGGGGGTAGAAGTGCTCGGTAGGCAGGAAGGGGGTAGAAGTGCCCTGTAGGCAGGAAGGGGGTAGAAGTGCCCGGTAGGCAGGAAGGGGGTATATGTTCCCGGTAGGCAGGAAGGGGGTAGAAGCGCCCGGTAGGCAGGAAGGGGGTAGAAGCGCCCAGGAGGCAGGAAGGGGGTAGAAGCGCCCTGTAGGCAGGAAGGGGGTAGAAGTGCCCTGTAGGCAGGAAGGGGGTAGAAGTGCCCTGTAGGCAGGAAGGGGGTTGAAGTGCCCTGTAGGCAGGAAGGGGGTAGAAGTGCCCGGTAGGCAGGAAGGGGGTAGAAGTGCCCTGTAGGCAGGAAGGGGGTATATGTGCCCGGTAGGCAGGAAGGGGGTAGAAGCGCCCGGTAGGCAGGAAGGGGGTAGAAGCGCCCGGGAGGCAGGAAGGGGGTAGAAGCGCCCGGTAGGCAGGAAGGGGGTAGAAGTGTCCTGTAGGCAGGAAGGGGGTAGAAGTGCCCGGTAGGCAGGAAGGGGGTAGAAGTGCCCGGTAGGCAGGAAGGGGGTAGAAGCGCCCAGTAGGCAGGAAGGGGGTATATGTGCCCGGTTTGCAGGAAGGGGGTAGAAGTGTCCGGTAGGCAGGAAGGGTGTATATGTGCCCGGTTTGCAGGAAGGGGGTAGAAGTGCCCGATGGGCAGGAAGGGGGTAGAAGTGCCCTGTAGGCAGGAAGGGGGTAGAAGTGTCCGGTAGGCAGGAAGGGGGTAGAAGTGCCCGGTAGGCAGGAAGGGGGTAGAAGTGCCCGGTAGGCAGGAAGGGGGTAGAAGCATCCGCTAGGCAGGAAGGGGGTATATGTGCCCGATAGACAGGAAGGGGGTAGAAGTGCCCGGTAGGCAGGGAGGTGGTAGAAGTGTCCGGTAGGCAGGAAGGGGGTAGAAGTGACCGGTAGGCAGGGAGGGGGTAGAAGTGCCCTGTAGGCAGGAAGGGGGTAGAAGTGTCCGGTAGGCAAGAAGGGGGTAGAAGTGCCCGGTAGGCAGGAAGGGGGTAGAAGTGCCCGGTAGGCAGGGAGGTGGTAGAAGTGTCCGGTAGGCAGGAAGGGGGTAGAAGTGACCGGTAGGCAGGGAGGGGGTAGAAGTGCCCTGTAGGCAGGAAGGGGGTAGAAGTGTCCGGTAGGCAAGAAGGGGGTAGAAGTGCCCGGTAGGCAGGAAGGGGGTAGAAGTGTCCTGTAGGCAGGAAGGGGGTAGAAGTGTCCGGTAGGCAAGAAGGGGGTAGAAGTGCCCGGTAGGCAGGAAGGGGGTAGAAGTGTCCTGTAGGCAGGAAGGGGGTAGAAGTGTCCTGTAGGCAAGAAGGGGGTAGAAGTGTCCTGTAGGCAGGAAGGGGGTAGAAGTGTCCTGTAGGCAGGAAGGGGGTAGAAGTGCCCGGTAGGCAGGAAGGGGGTAGAAGTGCCCTGTAGGCAGGACGGGGGTAGAAGTGCCGGTGGGCAGGAAGGGGGTAGAAGTGCCCGGTAGGCAGGAAGGGGGTAGAAGTGCCCTGTAGGCAGGAAGGGGGTAGAAGTGCCCTGTAGGCAGGAAGGGGGTAGAAGTGCCCTGTAGGCAGGAAGGGGGTAGAAGTGCCCGGTAGGCAGGAAGGGGGTATATGTGCCCGATAGGCAGGAAGGGGGTAGAAGTGCCCGGTAGGCAAGGGGTTAATATTCCAACCTTCTGGCTTTAAGAAACACTTAAAATAATTAAACTGTAGTCCATTGCAACTCTTTTCACAGCTCAAGCAGAGGAAAAAAAATATGTAATCCCTCAATTGTGAGGAACATATTCTGGAATCACGGTGTACAAACACCTGCATCAAATTACATCTGCTCATTAGTCTGCAATGAAAGAAAAGTGCTTGCGCCCCTTGGTGAGATGTTGCGCCCCTTGGTGAGATGTTGCACCCCTTGGTGAGATGTTGCACCCCTTGGTGAGATGTTGCACCCCTTGGTGAGATGTTGCACCCCTTGGTGAGATGTCGCACTCCTTGGTGAGATGTCGCACCCCTTGGTGAGATGTCGCACCCCTTGGTGAGATGTTGCACTCCTTGGTGAGATGTTGTGCCCCTTGGTGAGATGTTGCACTCCTTGGTGAGATGTTGCACTCCTTGGTGAGATGTTGCACCCCTTGGTGAGATGTTGCGCCCCTTGGTGAGATGTTGCATCCCTTGTTGAGATGTTGCATCCCTTGGTTAGATGTTGCATCCCTTGGTGAGATGTTGCACCCCTTGGTGAGATGTTGCAATCCTTGGTGAGATGTTGCACCCCTTGGTGAGATGTTGCACTCCTTGGTGAGATGTTGCGCCCCTTGGTGAGATGTTGCGCCCCTTGGTGAGATGTTGTGCCCCTTGGTGAGATGTTGCACTCCTTGTTGAGATGTTGCATCCCTTGGTTAGATGTTGCATCCCTTGGTGAGATGTTGTGCCCCTTGGTGATCTGATGCCCCAAGATGATTGACATGAATGATGGCTCCAGCACCAGAGATGTCAGCTGACACAAAGGAGAGGATTATCAAACTTCTCCAAGCAGGTCAATCATCCCGGAATGTTGGAAAAGATGTTGGTTGTTCCCAGTCAGCTGTGTCTAAAATCTGGACCAAGTACAGATCCAATGGGAAGGATGTAAAAGGTAAGCGTCCTGGTAGACCAAGGAAGACATCAAAGCATCAAGATGGAAAACTCCAAGCGATACGCCTTGAAAACAGAAAATGCACGAGACAAAGGAGGAACAAACGGCAGAAACCCGAGTTGATGTCTGTGACCGAACTGTTAGCCCCGGTTCAGAGCTCTGCATTCCTGTGGGCCGCATTTTGCGCGGGCACGAGGGCCCATTCATTTGAATGGCCTCCCGTGCTCCAGGAGATTCAGGGAAGAACTCCCTGCACTTCTTCGTAAAACTCAGCCCACACAGGAACCTCGGTTCTCAGTACAGTTGCGATTTCCAGTGCAGATGGTGTGCCATTAGAATAAATGGCACCCGCCTGCGCAGTGGGGTATTTAGGTTTTGTGCTGCCCTAGGCAACAAAAAAATTGGTGCGCCCCGCAGAAAGAGCCTTTGACTAACAACACCCCTGCCTCCCACCCTAGAGAACCTTCCACTACCACTGCCCCCCATACACCAGCCACCATCCCCCATGGCGAGAGAGAAGGAAACTCACCTTCACAGCTCTGGACATCCCCGGGAATGAGAGTCGGGCTGTGCATACACCGTCATGAAACCAGCAGCCTATCTCAGAATCCACCAGGTCCCAGGGGTGGACTGAAAACTCATGGGGCCCCTGGGCAATAGGAGATCATGGGGCCCCTGTGTGCTCGCCCACATTCAAATCACACCCAAAAAAGCCTATGAAAGATACCAGGGGCATCTCATGGGGCCCCTTACTGACCCCGGGCCCTTGAGCAATGCCTGAGTTTTTGAATGGTCAGTTCGCCCCTGCCAGGTCCCCATGCCGTGTGTGTCCCTTCTTCCATCCCTTCTTCCGAGGGGCAGTGCTGCCCCCCCTGAAATATGCTGCCCTAGGCAAATGCCTTGTTTGCCTTGTGGTAAACACATCCCTGCGCCTGCGGGTCCGCATTCCTCTGTGCGTGTGGTGCGGCTGCACAGATTTTTGTGCGGATCCGCAGTGGCACCACCCGTACAGATGTGAACCGGGGGTAAGACAGCGCCTGAAGGAAATGGGATTGACATACAGAAAAGCCAAACGCAACCCATCATTAACACCTAAACAGAGTAAAACAAGGTGACAGGGGGCTAAAGAAAAGCCGTCTAGGACTGTGGATGACTGGATGACGGTGATAGTCAGCGATGAATCACCAATCTGCATTGGGCAGGGTGATGATGATGATGGAATTTTTATGTGGTGCCATTCCAATGAAATGTATAAAGACAACCACTTGAAGAAAACATGCCAATTTCCACAATCATTGACATGGGGTTACATCGTTACATAGTCTGGCTGAAAAAAGACAAAAGTCCATCCAGATCAACCATAGAAAAAAAAAAACACGTTATAATCCTACACCCACAGTTGACCCAGATGAAGGCAAAAAACCCAGCAAAGCACGATCCAATCTGCTCCTGCAGGGGAGAAGATTGCTTCCTGACCCCCCGAGAGGCAATCAGATATTCCCTGGATCAACTTTCCCTATAAATGTTATATCCAGTTATATTCTGTGTATCCAAGAAAGAATCCAGGACTTTCCTACAGCAATCCACTGAGCTGGCCACAACCAACTCTGGAGGGAAGGAGACCGCCATTGCATCTTCAATAAACGTACAAAGTTTCTATTGAGATTTTGGACACTTTTCTTATTCCATCAACTGAAAGGTTGTTTGGTGATGATGCCATTTTTCAGGAAGATAATTCCTCTTGCCATAGAGCAAAAACCGTGAAAACTTTCCTTCAAAAAAGACATATAAGGGGTTGATTTACTAAAGCTGGAGCGTGCAAAATCAGGTTCACCTCTACATAGAAACCAATCAGCTTCCAGGTTCTATTGGCAAAACTTAACCACTTCAAGTCTGGACACTTCCCCCCCCCTTCCAGTCCAGACACTTTCCCCCCCCTTCCTGTCCGGACACTTTCACCCCCCCTTCCAGTCCGGACACTTTCCCCCCCCCCTTCCAGTCCAGACACTTTCCCCCCCCCCTTCCAGTCCAGACACTTTCCCCCCCTTCCAGTCCAGACACTTTCCCCTTCCAGTCCGGACACTTCCCCCCCCCCTTTCAGTCCAGACACTTCCCCCCCCCTTCCTGTCCAGACACTTTCCCCCCCCTTCCAGTCTGGACAGTCCCCCCCCCCCTTCCAGTCCGGACGCTTTCACCCCCTTCCAGTCCGGACGCTTTCACCCCCTTCCAGTCCGGACGCTTTCACCCCCTTCCAGTCCGGACGCTTTCACCCCCTTCCAGTCCGGACGCTTTCCCCCCTTTCCAGTCCAGACACTTTCACCCCCTTCCAGTCCGGACGCTTTCACCCCCTTCCAGTCCGGACGCTTTCACCCCCTTCCAGTCCGGACGCTTTCACCCCCTTCCAGTCCGGACGCTTTCACCCCCTTCCAGTCCGGACGCTTTCACCCCCTTCCAGTCCGGACGCTTTCCCCCCTTTCCAGTCCGGACACTTTCCCCCCCCCTTCCAGTCCGGACACTTTCCCCCCTTCCAGTCCGGACACTTTCACCCCCTTCCTGCCAAGGCCAATTTTCAGCTTTCAGCGCTGTCACACTTTGAATGACAATTGCGCAGTCATGCAACACTTTACTCATATGAATTTTTTTAGCTTTTTTTTGAGACACATAAAGCTTTATTTTGGTGGTATTTATGTACCACTGGAATTTTTATTTTTTTGCTATATAAATAAAAAGTCCAAACATTTTGAAAAAAAAAAGTTTTTTTTCTTATAGAATTTTGCAAATAAATAATCTTTCTTCATAAATCTTGGCCAAAATGTATTCAGTTATATTTTTAGTAAAAAAAAAAATAACCCGAATTAGTTTATAACCAAAAATTATATATTTTTTTACATTTTTATTTTTTTTTTTATATTCTTTTTTTTTTTAACATACTGTCACCCTAGCAGTACAGTGTTACCATGGTGACACTGAACTACTTGTGGGGGGTGATGAAGATTTTTTTTTCTTTTTTTACAAATTGCTTTTACACCCATAAAGGCTGTAAAAGCAATCATTTCTCCTCTCTGGCTGCATTCTAGCAGCCATTGAGAAATACTGTGTGAGCTGTGATTGGTCACAGCTTGTCACATGGTACAAGGCTGTTGTGAATGGCCCTGTACCATGTGATCTTGGTGATCATTCACAGATTTCACTTCACTGTGTATATGTAAGAATTTGCAACTACTTTAAAATCCATTTAAAACTACATGTCCATCAAAGAATATCTTCTCTCAGGAATAATAAAAAAAATAATGGCAGGATCAACCAGTGGAAGGACTCAGAAAAACTAACGACTGACTGCACCCTACATGTCATTTTTTATTTTGACCAGAATTCCACTTTAAATTCCTTTTTTTTGCCGCCATGAGCGATCGCTGGCTGACCAATGAAGAGGAATGTGCCGGGATTTTTCGGTCTTGTGCTAAACAAGCTCCGGCGTTTCGGTATTATTTGTACAGATCCTGAACATCGTGAGCGCAATTCTACGGCTGTAATGAAGTGAAGAGCTTCTATCAGAGGTGGGGGGTGGGGGGGGGGGGGATCAGTGGCGGACCGTCTCATTATAGAATGATGCACTTCTATGGCTTTTAGAAGAGACTGATTGGAGCAAAGTGGAGAGGTAAATGAGGCTTGTACGCTATTTTCTGTCCTTGTACATGCGAGTTGCCATGGCATTGCATTGTGCGATGTTCTTCTGCTCTTCCTTTGATGCCGGGAAGCCTACAAAAGGTGTATTGAGGAACGCTTAGCATTATCGCACCCGGTGAAGACCTCCAAGCATTAAGGTCCTTAGCCATCCTCTCGGCTCAGACCTTTTACCCAGCATTTTCTACTCTACGGCATGGCCACCAAACAAGATCGGAGCCTCCAATACTTCTACGTTGGGGTTAAAGCTGGACTCCAGATAAAGAGCAAAAGACACAGATGAAGGAGATACTTGCGGGACTTACTTCCTGCAGAAGGATTTGTGATGCCGGACAGTCTGGTGATCCAAAAGGTGGTATAAGGAGCGCCAGAATAAAATGAGTCCAAAAAAACTCAAATCATTCACCGGATCATTAAATACAATACCCAACATGTTTCAGGGTCTCAGCCCCCCTTCATCAGGGCTTGAATGTTATTATTCTGATTACTATTATTATTAGTTATGGTTATTATTATTATTATTAAGAATTACTATTGTATAGGATTGTGTCAACAGTTTGCTCAGCGCTTTACAACATAAAGTGAGTGTCAAGGTCCTACCTTTCCCCAGAGGTTGCTGCTCCATGTACTGGCATCCACCTTAGGTTTCTGCAAAGCATGGTGGGAGCCTTTTATGCTTTCAGGCCTCTGCGGTCCATCCCCCGGAGGGGTGTGGTCAGGGGCAGACTGACCATTTGGAAACTCGGGGTCAGTAGGGGGCCCCATGAGATGCCCCTGGTACCTTTTTCAGAGGCTTTTTTGAGTTTGGGCAAGGACACAGGGGCCCCATGATCCCCTATTGCCCGGGGGCCCCATGAGTTGTCAGTCCGCCCCTGGGTGTGGTTGATCACATTTAAACCTGTTGTCTGCACTTGCTCTTTGCATTCGTGTCCTGTATGATTGTATAGCAGCAAGCTCTGGTTCTACTCTCGTTGCTCTCCTGGAATTCGACTCGGCTTTGACTAAGACTATTCTCTGGCTTATCCCTTTATCTGACCTCCCGTTGCTGAACCCGGCCCGTGACCTGTGTATTCTTGCCTACCGACCTGTACTGTCTGTCCCGCTGTTATCGACCTGGCCTGACCGACTACGCTATCGTTTCCCATCTGGTTCCCACCAGCTATACGCCATTGGCGCGTCCATTACTGCAGCTGGGGTTACTCAGCGACCTGGTCCCTGGCTGCGTCAAGTACATCCCCACCATCAGGGGCCCTGGTGAAAGGCAGCCTGGGGCTTAGACTCCGCGCCCTGAGGGACTCCGGTCTGTGGGTGGTGGTTGTCGTCAGTCGGTGCGTGACCCTACCATTAGGCCTGCCTGTCCATTCCACCGCTCCTGCCCTGACAGTGAGACAATTACAATTCAAGACAAGTGGGTGAATACAACAGCCGAGATGCTTTGGGGGTCTCAATCCTCCTTTATCAGGGCTTGAATGTTATTATTCTAATGACTATTATTAATATAATTATTATTATAAAAAGTACAGGATGTATATAGTGTCAGCAGTGTGTGCAGTGCTTTATAATAAAGAGTGAGGCAGTACAGTTACACTACAATTCAAGACAAATGGTTGAATACAACAGCCAACATGTTTCAGGGTCTCAATCTCGCTTCATCAGGGCTTGAATAGTATTATTCTAATTACTATTGTATAGGATTTATATAGTGTCAACAGTTTGCACAGCACTTTACAACATAAAATGAGGCAGTACAGTTACAATACAATTCAAAACAAGTGGTTGAATACAACAGCCAACATGTTTCAGGGTGTCAGTCCCCCTTCATCAGGGCTTGCATAGTATTATTCTAATTACTATTATGATTATAATTATTATTGTATAGGATTTATACAGTGCCAGCAGTGTGTGCAGTGCTTTATAATAAAAAGTGCGGCAGTACAGGTACAATACAATTCCAGACAAGTGGATGAATACAACAGCTGACATGTTTCAGGGTCTCAGTCCCCCTTCATCAGGGCTTGAATAGTATTATTCTAATTACTATTATTATTATTTATGGTTATAATTATTATAATTACTATTGTATAGGATTTATACAGTGTCAACAGTTTGCACAGCACTTTACAACATATAGTCAGACAGTAGAGTTACATTACAATTCAAGACAAGTGGTTGAATACAACAGCCGACATGCTTTGGGGGGTCTCAATCTCCCTTCATCAGGGCTTCAATGTTATTATTCTAAGTACTATTATTAATATTAATATATTATTGTGCAGGATTTATATAGTGTCAACAGTGTGTGCAGTGCTTTATAATAAAGAGTGAGGCAGCAAAGTTACAATATACAATATTTGGTGTACAGCTGCTGCTATTTAGAAGGTGCTCACTTATTTACACGTTTTTAGTAAAGTTACAATATAATTCCAGACAATGGATGAATACAACAGCCGACATGTTTCCGGGTGCACTACGTGCAGAGTTCAGGGGTGCGCTACGTGCAGAGTTCAGGGGTGCGCTACGTGCAGAGTTCAGGGGAAGATAGATGTGACTGGCTCAGTGATCTCTGTACAGCGCTGCGGTATATGTCAGAGCTATATAAATGTATAATAATAATAATAATGTGTGATGGTGGGGGAGGGGACATTAAAGTGTAAGCTCCTCTGGTACAGAGACCGATGGGACTGTGGGGGAGGGGAAATTAGAGTGTAAGCTCCTCTGGTACAGAGACCGATGTGACTGTGGGGGAGGGGACATTAGAGTGTAAGCTCCTCTGGTACAGAGACCGATGTGACTGTGGGGGAGGGGACATTAGAGTGTAAGCTCCGCTGGTACAGAGACCGATGTGACTGTGGGGGAGGGGACATTAGAGCGTAAGCTGCTCTGTACAGAGACTGATGGGACTGTGGGGGAGGGGACATTAGAGTGTAAGCTCCTCAAGTACAGAGACTGATGGGACTGTGGGGGAGGGGACATTAGAGCGTAAGCTCCTCTGGTGCAGAGACTGATGTGACTGTGGGGGAGGGGACATTAGAGCGTAAGCTCCTCTGGTACAGAGACTGATGGGACTGGGGGGAGGGGACATTAGAGTGTAAGCTCCTCTGGTACAGAGACTGATATGACTGGGGGGAGGGGACATTAGAGTGTAAATTTTTTTTTTATTAAAATCTTGCAAACAAAAAACATCATAAAAATCATGTTTACATATATACTGAATAAAATATGTATAATTAAACAAAACCAGCTTACTTCAGCAAAATAACAAATCCTGACCGTCACCTAAACCCCCCCTCAGGCTAAGAAACGATTAAACATTCACCCCATACATTGATCCCACACATTCATCCCATACATTCATCCCATACATTGATCCCATACATTGATCCCACACATTGATCCCACACATTGATCCCATACATTCATCCCACACATTCATCCCATACATTCATCCCACACATTCATCCCACACATTCATCCCATACATTGATCCCATACACTGATCCCACACATTCATCCCATACATTCATCCCATACATTGATCCCATACATTGATCCCACACATTCATCCCATACATTCACCCCATACATTGATCCCACACATTCATCCCATACATCGATCCCATGCATGCAGCCTTTCTTCAAAAATCTGATGTTACAAAATCTAGGGGACGTGAAAGGACAGAAAGAGAAGCCACGCCCCCAGAGACTGACAGACAGCAGCTACGGGGACCTGACATTCCTCCACGCCTTTGTACAGGCTCCCGGCCGCCACCTGTCCTTCTCAAGACCCCGAATCTTCCCAACCTCACCCAGAATGTTGTTCACCACCACCTCCACAGGAAGGACTTTTTTGCAAATGGAAACCTGACACCGTGCATTCCACGTGTGGTAACGGACTACTAAGCTAACTAGAAAAAGTGTCTCAAAATCAAAGTCCCGGTGAGTCTGAAAGGCTCCGTAAGACCACTCCGCGTAACTCAAGCGGGAAAGGAAAGGGATCCCCAGAGCCCCACCCACCCGCTTGTAGACATCTATATTGAAGGGGCACTGAAGCAAGAAATGGTCCATCGTCTCCTCCACCCCACCGCACTCCACTCTTGGACAACCACGGTTCTCAGCAGAGCGATGCTTCAGGTTGCCCTACACATAGAGTCTGCCATGGAACGAGAGCCAGGCCAAATCCCCAAACTTTAAAGGGATTCTCTCCAGATTCATCAAACGCAGACCCTCCCTCATAACTGGGCCTGGGCAATCCCTCAAGGCCAATGGCTCGCTAAAGGCAGATTCAACAACCCTCCTCTCCAGGGCCTTCCTGGGAAGAGATTTAATTTCCTCCGCCGTCACTCGCCATTGCCGAAGCATTTTCAGACACGGGGCAACATAAGCCGGGAGCTTACCATGTTGGACCCTCAGGCTTTTCACTGGCCCACCATTCTCCCAGCTCCATAGAAAAGGCCTAAACCAGGACTGAAAAATACCAACCCACCCAGGCGGTTCCTCTGCCAGCATGCTACCAAAATTATGTTTCAAAAACATCAGAGAAAAGAAAA
>NW_028319925.1:0-7500 GCF_062004578.1 Staurois parvus
TATGGGGGAGTGGCTCTGTGTAGTAGGGGGGCTATGTGTACTGGGGGGGACTGTATGTATTGGGGGGGCTCTGTGTAGTGGGGATGAGCACTGTATGGGGGGGCTCTGTGTATTGTTTTTTCATCTTCCAATGGGGACAACTGTCTAAAAAGGGAAATCTTCTCACTTTGGGAAATGATTTCTTCTTGCTGAGTCTCTGAGACAGGAAGTGGAGAAGAATCCCCCCCCGCAGGCACACAGAAAGGTGAAAACCGCAGCCAGGCAATTAGCATTTCCAAGAACAATGGCCACTATATGTATGTACAGTATGTATTCATTGCTTGGTTTACTTTTGCAGAAATGCCAAAAACAATCTGCAGAGAGAAGTGGTGCCATCAGGGAGGGGGTGCAGCAGGGAGGCGGTGCCATCAGGGAGGGGGTGCAGCAGGGAAGGGGTGCCATCAGGGAGGGGGTGCCGGCAGGGAAGGGGCGCCATCAGGGAGGGGGTGCAGCAGGGAAGGGGCGCCATCAGGGAGGGGGTGCAGCAGGGAGGGGGCGCCGGCAGGGAAGGGGCGCCGTCAGGGAGGGGGTGCCGGCAGGGAAGGGGCGCCATCAGGGAGGGGGTGCCATCAGGGAGGGGGTGCAGCAGGGAGGGGGCGCCATCAGGGAGGGGGTGCCGGCAGGGAAGGGGCGCCATCAGGGAGGGGGTGCCGGCAGGGAGGAGGTGCCATCAGGGAGGGGGTGCCAGCAGGGAGGAGGTGCCATCAGGGAGGGGGTGCAGCAGGGAAGGGGCGCCATCAGGGAGGGGGTGCCGGCAGGGAAGGGGCGCCATCAGGGAGGGGGTGCTGCAGGGAAGGGGCGCCATCAGGGAGGGGGTGCTGCAGGGAAGAGGTGCCGGCAGGGAGGGGGTGCGGCAGGGAGGGGGTGCGGCAGGGAAGAGGTGCCGGCAGGGAGGGGGTGCAGCAGGGAAGAGGTGCCGGCAGGGAGGGGGTGCGGCAGGGAGGGGGTGCTGCAGGGAAGGGGTGCCGGGAGGGGGTGCCGGCAGGGAAGGGGTGCCGGGAGGGGGTGCCGGCAGGGAAGGGGTGTCATCAGGGAGGGGGTGCCGGCAGGGAAGGGGTGCCATCAGGGAGGGGGTGCAGCAGGGAAGAAGTGCCGGCAGGGAAGGGGTGCCGGGAGGGGGTGCTGCAGGGAAGGGGTGCCGGCAGGGAAGGGGTGCCGGGAGGGAGGGGGTGCCGGCAGGGCAGGGGTGCCGGGAGGGAGGGGGTGCCGGCAGGGAGGGGGTGCCGGCAGGGAAGAGGTGCCGGGAGGGGGTGCCGGCAGGGAAGGGGCGCCATCAGGGAGGGGGTGCTGCAGGGAAGGAGTGCCGGCAGGGAAGGGGTGCCGGGAGGGGGTGCCGGCAGGGAAGGGGTGCAGGGAGGGAAGGGGTGCAGGGAGGGGTGCCGGCAGGGAAGGGGTGCAGGGAGGGAAGGGGTGCAGGGAGGGGTGCCGGCAGGGAAGGGGTGCAGGGAGGGAAGGGGTGCCGGGAGGGGGTGCCGGCAGGGAAGGGGTGCCGGGAGGGGGTGTCGGGGGTGCAGCCCTACACTCACCTCCCCCCTCCCAGATCACACTGACACCTCAGCACAGCCAGGGGGCGGGGCCACACACGTCATTCCCCGGGGCGGTGCCTGCCAGGCATGGTGGACAATAGCAGCCGGCGGGGGAATAGCGGCGTGGCTCCTTTAAGAAAAGTCCGGGATGCGCTGCGCTGCGGACGGGACGGAGGCGACCGGCTGACCCCAATGCGGGAGAATCACCGGGACCGAGGATGCCATGGCGAGAGGAAGATCAATGGACAGGATATCCAGCCGGCCTGGGACTTGCACTGCACTGCACTGGACTGGGCATGGTGGGTGGGGGAGGGGCTGGCATTGTTGGGGTGGGGGGAGTGCATGCATGTTTTCACTGGGGACTTGCTGGCTCTTGTGCCCAAGGTAAGTGGCCACAATAAAGGTCTGGATGCCAATTCTGCTCAGGAAGGGGGGGGGGGCATGTATGGCGCCCCTTCAAATGCCATGGCATGCCAAGAGTTAAAGGGCCAGGAGAGGAAAAAGAAAAAGCGAAACAGCCTTTAAATGCCTGGATGAGGGGGGAGAGATTACATTTCGCTTCTCTCTCATCAATTTTCTGTTTAATGTCACTGGGACTCCATTGTGGGAGAGGTGGGGGGAGGGGGGGGGTACGTCACAGCTCCATAAATTTGTGATTATACAGCTACCAGCAGCCTCTCTCCCTCTAATTGAATGGACTTACTCCATGCAGCCAGGTACAGACCCCATCCGAGGACAGAAAATGGCAGAAATATCAGAGAAAAGCCCAAAAATAAAATATTCCAAAAAAGAACAAATTTCAGAAAGGAAATGAGAAAACCGACTCCGCAGTGAAGCCTGAGAGTGGCCCAATAGCAGAGGAGTCCCGAGTCCCCACCCTGAGCTCTGGGATGAGAGGGGTTCCCAAAAATTCTGCTCCATTTATTTTCTTGGATTGCTAGAAATGAGCCGAGACATCCCATTCTCTAGGTAGGTGCAGCTACTTCTTATTGTCCGTTCTCCTCCGTCTCTGCAGGAGCCGCCAAGTGCTGGAGGCATTTATATTATTATTAGTATTCACAATAAAAAACTGATTTTTTAGAAGAGAGAAAAATAGGTTGTCGCAGATCGCGTGGAAATCGTTATTTAGTGTTTTTGGTTCTTCTGTTGATACCTTGAGACACAAATATTAGATACTTAATGGTTTGTTGTCCGTGTCCTATATTATTGTATAGAATAAGATACCTTCTATAATATATAGACTAAGATACCTTCTATAATATATAGACTAAGATACCTTCTATAATATATAGACTGATACCTTCTATAATATATAGACTAAGATACCTTCTATAATCTATAATATATAGACTAAGATACCTTCTATAATATATAATATATAGACTAAGATACCTTCTATAATATATAGACTGATACCTTCTATAATATATAGAATAAGATACCTTCTATAATATATAGACTAAGATACCTTCTATAATATACAGACTAAGATACCTTCTATAATATATAGACTAAGATACCTTCTATAATATATAGACTAAGATACCTTCTATAATATATAGACTAAGATACCTTCTATAATATATAATATATAGACTAAGATACCTTCTATAATATATAATATATAGACTAAGATACCTTCTATAATATATAATATATAGACTAAGATACCTTCTATAATATATATTGTATAGACTAAGATACCTTCTATAATTTATAGAATAAGATACCTTCTATAATATATAGACTAAGATACCTTCTATAATATATAGACTGATACCTTCTTTAATATATAGAATAAGATACCTTCTATAATATATAGAATAAGATACCTTCTATAATATATAGAAATAAGATACCTTCTATAATATATAGAATAAGATACCTTCTATAATATATAGAATAAGATACCTTCTATAATATATAGAAATAAGATACCTCCTATACTAAATAATATATAGACTAAGATACATTCTATATTAATATATAAAATAACGTACTTCCTATATTTAATATATACAATAAAATTCCTTCTATGTTAAAACATAGAATAAGATACCTTTTTTACAATAATACATAGAGTAAGGCAACTCCGATATTAATATATAGAATAGGATACCTTCTATACTATATAATGTATAGACTAAGATACCTTCTATATTCTATAATGTGTAGACTAAGATACCTTCTATATTCTATAATGTGTAGACTAAGATACCTTCTATATTAATATATACAATCTAATTCCTTCTATATTAAAATATAGAATAAGATACCTTTTTTACAAAAATACATAGAATAAGGCACCTCCGATATTAATATATAGACTAAGATACCTTTTATACTATATACTGTATAGACTAAGATACATTCTATATTAATATATACAATAACATTCAATAATACATATACAATATATATAATAAAACATAGAATAAGGCACCTCCGATATTAATTTATAGACTAAGATACCTTCTATATTAATATATACAATAATACATAGACTAAGACACCTCCAATATTAATATATAGAATAGGATACCTTCTATATTCATATATGGAATGACACTTCCTGCATTATTATGGACATATGAGAGCCGTCCCCTGAGGGACATGTGATACAAGATGACACAGATCTCTGTAAACAAATAAAGTATATATAATGTATTTCTTGCACCTTAGTATTGTATACATGTAATTTGCAGACATCTCCGTCCGGATTGGTGTTCCAGGACACAGGTGGTACCTAGAGGTGGATATTCTAGTATTTTGCTGGGTGTTTATATTTGTGTTTTTTGTACATTTTGTTGTCCGGATGGATATTTCAGTATTGGATGCGATGTTCTGCGCAGACATTCACACATTGTTCTCGGAGGTACAGACCCAATTTCCAAAACAAGTTGGAATGCTGAGAAAATTCTACAGAATGCGATGATTTGCCGATCTCATAAACCCGGATTTTATTCAAAATAGAAAATGAACCATTTTATGAAAATAATGTATTTTGTTTTTCACTTTCATTCCATTTAAGAAAAAAAAAAGCGGCCATCGTGAAACTGATGGCAGCAACACGTCTCAAAAAAGCCAAGTTGGGACGGGGCACCAAAAATCTGGCAAAGTCAGCGGCCTTCAGAAGGAAGGAGATTTTGCAGCTAAGTTATGTGATTTGGGCAACAGGTCAGTAACAGGATTGGGTGTAAAAAGAGCATCTTGGAGAGTCAGAAGTAAAGATGGGCAGAGGTTCAGCAATCTCTGAAAAAGCTGCGTCTACAAATTGTGGAACAATTTCAGAATAATGTAAAATCTGTCATCGTCTACAGCCCGTAATATCATCCAAAGATTCGGAGAATCCGGAGAGATCTCTGGCTGGAGTGCAATCATGGACCTTGAGGCCCTCAGAAGGCATTCAATCCAGGCGTGATTCTGTGAAGGACACCACTGCATGGGCTCAGGAAGACTTCCACAAATCGCTGTCTGTGAATGCAGCTTGCCGAGCTCCATCATGGACAGAAGGGAAATACAGGGTAAGGCTCCATCATGGACAGAAGGGAAATACAGGGTAAGGCTCCATCATGGACAGAAGGGAAATACAGGGTAAGGCTCCATCATGGACAGAAGGGAAATACAGGGTAAGGCTCCATCATGGACAGAAGGGAAATACAAGGTAAAGCTCCATCATGGACAGAAGGGAAATACAAGGTAAGGCTCCATCATGGACAGAAGGGAAATACAGGGTAAGGCTCCATCATGGACAGAAGGGAAATACAGGGTAAAGCTCCATCATGGACAGAAGGGAAATACAAGGTAAAGCTCCATCATGGACAGAAGGGAAATACAGGGTAAAGCTCCATCATGGACAGAAGGGAAATACAGGGTAAAGCTCCAACATGGACAGAAGGGAAATACAGGGTAAAGCTCCATCATGGACAGAAGGGAAATACAGGGTAAGGCTCCATCATGGACAGAAGGGAAATACAGGGTAAGGCTCCATCATGGACAGAAGGGAAATACAGGGTAAGGCTCCATCATGGACAGAAGGGAAATACAGGGTAAGGCTCCATCATGGACAGAAGGGAAATACAGGGTAAGGCTCCATCATGGACAGAAGGGAAATATAGGGTAAGGCTCCATCATGGACAGAAGAAGCCATCACTGAACCTGATCCAGAAAATGCGATAAAAGTCCAAACCCGGCTGAAAGAGGAATGTAAATCTGACTTTCTTTTTGGCAACCAAAAGAAGAGAGACCTTCCAGCTGGTTATCGGCACTGGGTTCAAAGTCCGGCATCTCTGAAGGTATGGGGGGGCATTCGTGTGGATGGAACGGGCAGATTGCACATCTGGAGGGGCACCATCAATGCTGAAAGATACCTCCATGCTTTGGGGCAGCCTATGTTCCCATCCAGACAAAGCCTTTCAGGGAAGGCCTTGGCATTGTCCTGCTGAAACATGCCTCTGTGACAACATGACAACAGCATGGCTCCCTAGTAGAAGGGTCCGGGGGCCTAATTGGCCTGCCTGCGGTCCAGACCTTTCACCAATTGACAATATTTGGTGCATCTGAAACAAAAAACAAAAACAGGACAAAGAAGACCAAGGACTGTGGAGCAATTAGAATCCTAGATCAGGCAAGAATGGGACAACATTCCTCTCCCAAAACTCCAGCAACTGGTCCCCCCACTTCCCAGACCTTTTATAAAAGAAGAAGGGGTGCAGCTCTGCGCTCTACAACTTTTTTGAGATGTGTTGCTGTCATTAATTTCACAATAACCTCCTTTTTTTGTTTTTCATTACAATGGTCCATTTTCTTCAGTGTGAACTTTGGATGTTTTCTGTTCTCTGTTGTGAATTCAATACTTGAAGATCATCGCATTCCGCTGTTTTGTGGTGTTTTTTGTAGATTTTGCGCAACTTTTTTGCAAATTTTATTATACAGGATTTATACAGCGCTAGCAGCAAGGGCGGACTGACCATTTGGAAACTCGGGCACTGCCCGAGGGCCCGGGGTTAGTAGGGGGCCCCATGAGATGCCCCTGGTACCTTTTTTCATAGGCTTTTTTGAGTTTGGGCAAGGGCACAGGGGCCCCTATTGCCCGGGGGCCCCATGGGTTGTCAGTCCCCCCTGGCCAGCAGTTTACAATGTAAAGGGAAGGCAGCACAGCCACAATATAATTCAATGTAGGAGGGTTAAGAAGGCCCTGATCCTGGAGGGCCCTGATCCTGGAGAGCCCTGATCCTGGAGGGCCCTGATCCTGGAGGGCCCTGATCCTGGAGGGCCCTGATCCTGGAGGGCCCTGATCCTGGAGAGCCCTGATCCTGGAGGGCCCTGATCCTGGAGAGCCCTGATCCTGGAGGGCCCTGATCCTGGAGGGCCCTGATCCTGGAGGGCCCTGATCCTGGAGGGCTCTGATCCTGGGAGCTTACAATCTAATAGAATTGGGTTTGTATTTGTGGGGATAATTCTTCTTCTATTACAACACAATTCTGAGCCGATTATCACATTCTGCTGTCATTTCTTGTGGTAGATATTCCTGAGGCTGAGCAGTCAGAGATAGAAGGTGATTTATTCTTCTCATCTACATTTTTAGCTGAAATGATCACTTTTATGGCGCTCTCTACAATGACTAAGGCCGGCCATACATTATGCGATTTTCTGTCCAATTTCTGCCCAATTTCCTTTAGATTTACCTTCACCTATGTAGCTGAGGGCCGGCCTAATTGGATATAACTGAAAGTGTTGTTTAGATTTGACCTCCTTTTTATATGGTTTTTGGTAAATCTAAAGCAAAATTCTCAAGAGAATTGTATCATGTATGGGCAGCCTAAGGCCGGCCATATATTATACGATTTTCCTTTTATAATATAATATGAGATCATTCCTAAAAACTTTAAATTTGTATGCAATCAGGCCGGCCATTGCACTACATAGCTGAATA
>NW_028319925.1:12500-70000 GCF_062004578.1 Staurois parvus
GTGTGTGTGTATATATATATATATATATGTGTGTGTGTGTATATATATATATATATATGTGTGTGTGTGTGTATATATATATATATATATGTGTGTGTGTATATATATATATATATATATATATATGTGTGTGTGTGTGTGTGTATATATATGTGTGTGTGTGTGTGTGTATATATATGTGTGTGTGTGTGTGTGTATATATATATATATGTGTGTGTGTGTATATATATATATGTGTGTGTGTATATATATATATTTTATTTATTTATTTATTTATTTATCGAGTTTATATAGCGCCAAAGGGTTTGCTCAGCGCTGTACAATAGAGGGGGGACAATACATGAAACAGTACAGTAACATCAAACAGCACACAAGGGGTAAGAGGGCCCTACTCTTTCGAGCTTACAATCTAGGAGGGAGGGGGTAGAGGTACAGGAGGAAATGGCTGTGGGGGATGGAGTGGAAGGAGGAGGGAAGGGCAGCGGCTGTTAGGTGAGGGTGGGGTAGGCTTCCCTGAAGAGGTGGGTTTTCAGGGAGCGCCTGAAGGTGAGGAGGGAAGGTGACAGTCTGATGGGTTGGGGTAGTGAGTTCCAGAGGATGGGGGAGGACCTGGAGAAGTCTTGCAGTCGTGCGTGGGAGGAGGAGACCAGGGAGCAAGATAGAAGGAGGTCCTGTGAAGAGCGGAGGGTACGGGTAGGGTGGTACTTGGGAATCAGGTCGGTGAGGTAGTTAGGGGCATATATATGTGTGTATGTATATATATATGTGTGTGTATATATATATATGTGTGTATGTATATATATATGTGTGTGTATATATATATATATGTGTGTGTGTGTGTGTGTGTGTATATATATATATATATATATATATATATATATATATATACACATTCAATTATTATATAGGATTTATATAGCACCAACAGTTTACAAAATGAGGGCAGACAGTACGGCTACAATTCAATAGAAGAGGAATTCGAGGGCCCTGCCCGTCTGCCCCTAAGAGCTTACAATCTAGGAATAGATGAATACAAATTATCTGGTTGTGTGTTTTAGAAATCTATAATACATTTGGGGTGGAGGATTTAATAAAAGTGGAGCAGACACAAACCGAAGCAGCTGTTCATAGCAGCCAATCAGCTTCCACCTTCAGCTTGTTCAATGAAGTGTTTGGAAATAAAAGCCAGGCACTGATTGGTCGCCGAGCACCGCTTGCTCCAGATTCTGTCTGCTCCAGTTTGGGGAATCTTCTCTCATTATGGTGACTTTACATCTTCTTCCTTTTCTTTGCACACAGGCAGGAATGTTGAGGTGTGTTGTGTTGCCTTTTGCTGTCTTTTAGGCTTTGCATCACCTGCCACTAATGAGCTGCTTTTATCACAACATTCTCCTGACATGTCACAAGTCACTTCATGGAAACTCTCACCAAACGCTTGGGGGGGGGGGGGGGGGGCAGGAGGCAGATTGCAGTGCAGTGAGGCTTGTTGGACATGGATGGTGGGGTTGGGGGGGGCAGTATTGCACAAACGGACCCAGAGACCTGGCCCCGCTTGCTGCCCATAGCACTCTCACCCCCGCCTGTGTTTTCTGCCCCCCCCCCTTCTATCTGCTGATTACTGGCCCTTTTAATTGTATTGTTAATAATTTCCATATTAGCGCAGCAGTTTGTTGGCTTAATGTGTACCAGATGGGGGGGGGGTGAGCCTCCCAAGGTGGGGGGGTGAGCCTCCCATCACCCGACACGAGGCCGCCCCAGAGACGTGTGTTTGTGTGTGAACACGCTGCTTACATTTAGTTACAAATTAGGATCCGCATTTAACGAGGAATGAAGTCAACTGAAGAGACAGCTCGGGGTCTTCCAGGGGCCCAAAAAAAGCCTCTGCCAGTTCTTTCAGGATGAATGGATTCTACATTGATGAGCACACAGACCCATTTAAAACTTTAGTCACCCATAGCAACAAACGGGGCAACCCCCTCCCCCTCATTGTCCTGGCCGGTACACCCAAACTGGGTGCAAAAATTTTGAATCTGTTCCTGTGACCTTCGACATCCGCTTAGGCATTGGGGGAGATTTACTAAGACTGGAATGCTCAGAATCCGGTGCAGCTGTGCATGGGAGCCAATCAGCTTCAGGCTTCGGCTTGTTCAGTGAAGCTTTGACAATGAAACCTAGAAGCTGATTGGTTCCTGTGCAGCGCCACACCAGATTCTGCCCTCTCATCTTTAGTAAATAAGCCCCTTATGTTGTGTAACCCCCTTCATTCACAGCGCTGCTTACTATAGATTGCTTAGATTGTCAGCTCCCAGGATCAGGCCCTCCCTCTTACATTGTAAGCTCCCAGGATCAGCCCCTCCCTCTTAGATTGTCAGCTCCCAGGATCAGCCCCTCCCTCTTAGATTGTAAGCTCCTAGGATCAGCCCTCCCTCTTAGATTGTCAGCTCCCAGGATCAGGGCCCTCCCTCTTAGATTGTCAGCTCCCAGGATCAGCCCCTCCCTCTTAGATTGTCAGCTCCCAGGATCAGCCCCTCCCTCTTAGATTGTAAGCTCCTAGGATCAGCCCTCCCTCTTAGATTGTCAGCTCCCAGGATCAGGGCCCTCCCTCTTAGATTGTCAGCTCCCAGGATCAGCCCCTCCCTCTTAGATTGTGAGCTCCCAGGTTCAGCCCCTCCCTCTTAGATTGTCAGCTCCCAAGATCAGGGCCCTCCCTCTTAGATTATGAGCTCCCAGGATCAGGCCCTCCCCTATTAGATAGTCAGCTCCCAGGATCAGGGCCTCCCTCTTAGATAGTCAGCTCCCAGTATCAGGGCCTCCCTCTTAGATTGTCAGCTCCCAGGATCAGCCCCTCCCTCTTAGATTGTAAACTCCCAGGATCAGCCCCTCCCTCTTAGATTGTAAACTCCCAGGATCAGCCCTCCCTCTTAGATTGTAAGATCCCAGGATCAGGCCCTCCCTCTTAGATTGTAAGCTCCCAGGATCAGGGCCTCCCTCTTAGATAGTCAGCTCCCAGGATCAGCCCCTCCCTCTTAGATTGTCAGCTCCCAGAATCAGGGCCTCCCTCTTGGACTATGAGCTCCCAGGATCAGGCCCTCCCTCTTAGATAGTCAGCTCCCATGATCAGGGCCTCCCTCTTAGATTGTCAGCTCCCAGGATCAGCCCCTCCCTCTTAGATTGTGAGCTCCCAGGATCAGGCCCTCCCTCTTAGATTGTAAGCTCCCAGGATCAGCCCTTCCCTCTTAGATTGTCAGCTCCCAAGATCAGGGCCCTCCCTCTTAGATTATGAGCTCCCAGGATCAGGCCCTCCCTCCTAGATTGTAAGCTCCCAGGATCAGGCCCTCCCTCTTAGATTGTAAGCTCCCAGGATCAGGCCCTCCCTCCTAGATTGTAAGCTCCCAGGATCAGGCCCTCCCTCTTAGATTGTGAGCTCCCAGGATCAGCCCCTCCCTCTTAGATTGTGAGCTCCCAGGATCAGGCCCTCCCTCTTAGATTGTGAGCTCCCAGGATCAGCCCTTCCCTCTTAGATTGTCAGCTCCCAAGATCAGGGCCCTCCCTCTTAGATTATGAGCTCCCAGGATCAGGCCCTCCCTCCTAGATTGTGAGCTCCCAGGTTCAGGCCCTCCCTCTTAGATTGTCAGCTCCCAGGATCAGGCCCTCCCTCTTAGATTGTAAGCTCTAAGGATCAGCCCCTCCCTCTTAGATAGTCAGCTCCCAGGATCAGGGCCTCCCTCTTAGATTGTAAGCTCCTAGGATCAGCCCTTCCCTCTTAGATTGTGAGCTCCCAGGATCAGCCCTTTCCTCTTAGATTGTGAGCTCTTAGGATCAGCCCCTCCCTCTTAGATTGTCAGCTCCCAGGATCAGCCCCTCCCTCTTAGATTGTCAGCTCCCAGGATCAGGCCCTCCCTCTTAGATTGTCAGCTCCCAGGATCAGGCCCTCCCCCTTAGATTGTCAGCTCCCAGGATCAGGTCCTCCCTCTTAGATTGTAAGGTCCCAGGATCAGCCCCTCCCTCTTAGATTGTAAACTCCCAGGATCAGGCCCTCCCTCCTAGATTGTAAACTCCCAGGATCAGCCCCTCCCTCTTAGATTGTAAACTCCCAGGATCAGCCCCTCCCTCTTAGATTGTAAGCTCCCAGGATCAGGCCCTCCCTCTTAGATTGTCAGCTCCCAGGATCAGCCCCTCCCTCTTAGATTGTAAGCTCCCAGGATCAGCCCCTCCCTCTTAGATTGTAAGCTCCCAGGATCAGCCCCTTCTATCCCTCTTGTATTGATCTGTATTGTCTCCCGTTATATTGTACAGCGCCGAGCACACTGTTGGCGCCATAAATCCTGTATAATAATAATAATTGCTGGCAGGAGCCGGCCGCTATCTTCAGTTCCTCCATAATAATTACAGGGGGGGTGATGGGTGCTGCAAACCCAATCCTAATATTACACCCGGTGACCCCATACCTACCCCTCACCCGGGGGCCGCATGTGTGCGTCATTCTCAGTGGATATACTAGACTGATCTGTCTGCAGGGTGAGATATTTATCATCTTCCAGTCTCTACAGAGATATAAGAATGTATAAAATGATATATAAATGACATAAAACACCTATATAGCCAAATGTATCCAAATATATCCACACCCCATGATTGGCTGCCTCCAGGGATCTAACAAAACAAACAAACAAACGCTACATTGTTGATTCACAAATAATTAAAAGAAACATATCAGAGAAATGACGCAAATGGACCACAGATCAGCGTTATTGATTGAGATTTATACATCTATTGTGTGTATATACTGTGTGTGTATGTATGTGTGTATATATATATATATATATGTGTGTGTGTGTATATACTGTGTATGTATGTGTGTGTATATACTGTGTATGTATGTGTGTATATATATATATATATATGTGTGTGTGTGTATATACTGTGTATGTATGTGTGTGTATATACTGTGTATGTATGTGTGTGTATATACTGTATGTGTATGTGTGTGTATATACTGTGTATGTATGTGTGTATATACTGTGTATGTATGTGTGTGTATATACTGTGTATGTATGTGTGTGTGTATATACTGTGTATGTATGTGTGTATATACTGTGTATGTATGTGTGTGTATATACTGTATGTGTATGTGTGTGTATATACTGTGTGTGTATGTGTGTATATACTGTGTATGTATGTGTGTGTATACTGTGTGTGTATGTGTGTGTATATACTGTGTATGTATGTGTGTGTGTATATACTGTGTATGTATGTGTGTATATACTGTATATGTATGTGTGTGTATATACTGTGTGTGTGTATGTGTGTATATACTGTGTGTGTATGTGTGTGTATATACTGTGTATGTATGTGTGTGTATATACTGTATGTGTATGTGTGTGTATATACTGTGTATGTATGTGTGTATATACTGTGTATGTATGTGTGTGTATACTGTGTGTGTATGTGTGTGTATATACTGTGTATGTATGTGTGTGTGTATATACTGTGTATGTATGTGTGTATATACTGTGTGTGTGTATGTGTGTATATACTGTGTGTGTATACTGTGTGTGTATATACTGTGTGTGTATATGTGTGTATATACTGTGTGTGTGTATGTGTGTATATACTGTGTATGTATGTGTGTATATACTGTGTGTGTGTATGTGTGTGTATGTGTGTATATACTGTGTGTGTATATGTGTGTATATACTGTATATGTATTGCACACATACATTCTTTAGCATTCAATTTGTAATATTTAACTACTAGAAGTACAAATTAATAAAAATAGCGCCAGTTACCGCCTCTCCTGCGATTTTTGCAACCCAACACCTCCCCCCCCCAGCCCATACTGACCCCAATCGGGCTGATAGTCAACCACATTGTGCAAAATTATATATATATATACACACACACAGGACTTTATTTTTTACAAAACAATAAGTGCAGGAACGTACCCCTTACCCCGGAGTCACTTCTTGTCTATGCCCCCCATCCACCTCCGAGCACCTTCCTTTGGTTCCACCCCCTACCCACCTCCCAGCACCGCTCCTTTTAGAGAATATAGAGCCAAGTATCATTTTGTGGTGCTGAACAATTTGTATGGAATTTGTTAATGATAACAAGAAAAGCAGTAAAATAGATCCCCCCCAGCAACAATAGATTTCCCAAAAAGAAAGGACTGCCACATTAGCAACAGATCTCCCAGCAGCTAGCAACAATACATCCACCAGCAACCAGCATCAATAAACCCCTCCTTCAATAGTAGATCCTTTCCAGCAACAAGAGACCTCCCCGGCAACAATAGATCCCCTCCAGTGACAATACATCCACCAGCAACCAGCATCCCCTCCTTCAATAGAAGACCCTTTCCAGCACAAAAGAGACCTCCCCAGCAACAATAGATCCCCTCCAGTGACAATACGTCAACCAGCAGCCAGCATCAACAAACCTTCCAGCACACCCCAGCACCCATTTCATTACATTCACTGAAGGAACATACATTCCTGCTGAAAAAAAGCCATATATATATATATAATGTGTGTGTACATGTATGTTGAGACATACATGAGGATTACATTATAGGTGTTGCAAATTGTCTATAAATGAAGATATTTCTGTATTCTTATTATTATACAGGATTTATTATTATTATTATTATTATTATTATACAGGATTTATGGCGCCAACAGTTTGTTCAGCGCTTTACAATATAAAGGGAGATGATACAATTCCAATACATTTCAGTAAAGAAGGAATAGAGGGGGGGCCTGCTCATGGAGCTTACAATCTAAAGGAAGGGGGTACAAAAGATAGCTGCAGGGAATGACCCTTCTATGGGAGACATAAAATGTTAGGAAAAGCACAAACATTTATAATAAAATAAATAAATACATGAAATAAATAAATACATATACACATACATTTTATTATTATTAATAATAATATTTTTTTTTTTAAGGAATGTGTGTTGATTGTATGGGAGACCTGCACTGTGACAAATATATATATATAATTTATGTTTATTTTTTTGTCACAATGCAGGTCTCCCATACAATCAACACACATTCGTTTAAAAAAAATATATTATTATTATTAATAATAATAAAATGTATGTATGTATATGTATATATATATATATATATATAAAAGTACATTTTGTATTATTATTTTTTTTTTTATTTTTATTTATTTTTAAAGGAATGTGTGTTGATTGTATGGGAGTCCTGCATTGTGAAAAAAAAAAAAAAATATATATATATATATAATTTATTAAATTTTTTTGTCACAATGCAGGTCTCCCATACAATCAACACACATTCCTGTAAAAAAGAAATAATAATAATAATAACAACAATAATAATAATAATAAAATGTATGTATATATATATATATATATATATATATATATATATATATATATATAATTTTTATTATTATTATTTATTTTTTACAGGAATGTGTTTTGATTGTATGGGAGACCTGCATTGTGACAAATATATATATAAAAAATATATATATATATATAATTTATGTTTATTTTTTTGTCACAATGCAGGTCCCCCATACAATCAACACACATTCCTTTAAAAAAAAATATTATTATTATTAATAATAAGAATAAAATGTATGTATGTGCATATGTATATATATATATATATAAGTATAAATTTATTATTATTATTTTTTTTTTTTTTATTTTTTTTTTAAAGGAATGTGTGTTGATTGTATGGGAGACCTGCATTGTGAGAAAAAAATAAAAAAAAATATATATATATATAATTTATTTGATTTTTGGGTCACAATGCAGGTCTCCCATACAATCAACACACATTCCTTTAAAAAAATAAATTATTATTATTATTATTATTATTAATAGCAATAATAATAATAAAATGTATGTGTGTATATATATATATAATTTTTATTATTATTATTTATTTTTTGCAGGAATGTGTGTTGATTGTATGGGAGACCTGCATTGTGACACACAAACATATACAGGCAGACAGATGTGTATATAGCTGTGTACTTGTGTGGGAATGAATACATATTTATGTAGGTGAACATTTATTTTCTGTTGAACACGCAGGCGATGTAAGAGAAAAGAAGGGAATCCACAGAGCTATTTAATCAGGAATAAGAGGCTCCTGTTCTGTTCAGCGCCGGGTTCCTCCAGCGAATGAGAAATGTATTTATTGTTTTATTCCGAGTCTCATTTACAATGTAAACTTGTCTAGACTGACAGGCCGGGAGATGCCGCGATTATTCTGCGCTGGAACAAGCAGCGAGCGCCTGTGATCACCTCCTGCTGGAGGATGCTGGCTTGGCTCAGGCTGGAAAGAGGACTGGGATTTGGTTGAAAGGCCTTCAGATCCTGGGGGGGACTACAAGTGCCAGCAGCCGGCCTGACAAAACCCAAGTCACTTCATTTCTCTGACATTTTGGTGAAAAGTGGGAGAATTTGGGGGAAATATTACCGAAATGCATTGGAGTCAACAGCGAAGGGAGCTGAAGGTGGCCTATAAGGGTGCCTTGGGCTGTAGAGAGGCTCCTGAGGAGCGCCATTAGTTTGCTTTTATTTCAGTACAACACAAAAATATCCATTTACATATAATGTACAAATAACACAAATATACTAAACTTCCCTAAATTCGAGTAAAAAAAGTGACTTTATTTTGAATGCAGAGGATGCAACCTTTAGGCGTTTAGCAAATTTGCCCCAAAGATTGGGATTGGATGGATGATTCCAGTGTTGTCACCAGAACAGGAAGAGAGGGCAAAGTCCCCCTGTGGGGACACCAGGTCCAGTGACAACTCCGGAAGATGGATTTATCTCACTATGAGATTTCCCTTCAGGTCTTGATGTGTCTGCAGGGCTGCGCTTGTCTCTGCCCACTTCTGTAGTGGGTGGAGCCTGCTGGGCCCCTCCCATAGCTCCACTCATTCTCTCCTTGTACAGGGTAATCAGTCTTGTCTCCACCCCCTCCTGTAGTTTTTTATGATGGGCCCATCCCACAGTTTTGATCTCTCATTGTGTAGGGTGACTGGTCTTGTCTCCACCCCCTTCTGTAGTGGGTGGAGCCTGCTGCCCCCCTCTGCTTGCTCTGCTCTCTCCCCTTCTTCAGGGTTACTTGTCTCTGCCCCCTCCTGTAGTTTTCTGTAGTGGGTGGAGCCTGATGGCCCCTCCCACAGTTTTGCTCTCTCTCCGTAGGCAGGGTGATTGCGCTTGTCTCCGCCCCCTTCTGTAGTGGGTGGAGCCTGCTGGCCCCCTCCCATAGCTCCGCTCTATCTTTCCCTGTACAGGGTGATCAGTCTTGTCTCCACCCCCTCCTGTAGTTTTATGTAGTGGGTGGAGCCTGATGGGCCCATTCCACAGTTTTGATCTCTCCTTGTGTAGGGTGACTGGTCTTGTCTCCACCCCCTTCTGTAGTGGGTGGAGCCTGCTGCCCCCCTCCCCCAGCTCTGCTCTCTCTCCTGCAGGGTGACTTGTCTCTGCCCCCTCCTGTAGTTTTCTGTAGTGGGTGGAGCCTGCTGTGTCCCTCCCACAGCTTTGCCATCTCTCTGTGCAGAGGAACTGATCTTGTCTCCGCCCCCTCCTGTAGTTTTCTGTGGTGGGTGGAGCCTGCTGGGCCCCTCCCACAACTTTTCTCTCCTTTTGCAGGATGACTGGTCTTGTCTCCAGCCACTCCTGTAGTTTTTTGTGTTGGGTGGAGCCTGCAGGCCCCTCCCACATATCTGCTCCCCACTTATGCTATGCACAGGTAGTATCTGGCTTTAGAATCCTCACAAAGAGGATTTCTAACATTTGTGGATGTTCGATGAATACATTTACAGTCTTCAGGTGTGGAAAACGAAAACATGGCGCAAAGTAAGTTTCAGTGCGCACAAGAAAACCGCCGAAGTTTCTAGGTGTGGAGCGCCGCTTTAGGATTTGTTAGTGAAGGGTTGGAGCTCCAGTCGGGTTTTTATTGCTTTTTGTCTCCTTTTAGGACCAGGGGCATAGATAAGGGGGGGGTCAGGGGGGTCTGAACCTCCCCCCAAGAGGACAGTTGCCAACCATCCCTGTCTAGGACAATGCTCCCTGTCTATAGGATCGTTCTAGAGACCGACCATGAGGACCAGAACAGGAAGAGAGGGAAAAATGCCGCAATGGGGACACCAGGTCCAGTGACAACTCTGGAAGATGGTCTTCTCTCATTTTGGGGAGATTTCCCTTCGGGTTTTGATGTGTCTTCAGGACAGGAAGTGAAGGGAAGTCTCTAACGTGGGACAAACTCCTCCCCCTAGGGTATTAACCATTCATTACCCAATCCACAAAAAGCTTCACTTCAGTAATTCCTCTTCTGATCCCCTTCTTACTCCTCCATGTACAATAGGCTGTTCCAGCAATCCCGCCGCTATTAACCTCTCCCCCCCCCAGTGTGCTGTGTACAGGTGGCAGCATGGCAGGAGGGCGTAACGCCCGGCAACCACACACACTCACCGGCCACTTTATTAGATCCACCAGTTCAATGGCTCGGTCACAGAAACTGCTAATCAGCCAAACACACGGCAGCAACTCAATGCATTTAGGTACCTGCTGAAGTCCAAACCAGGGAAGAAAGGGGATTTAAGTGACTTTGAACGTGGCATGGTGGTTGGTGCCAGACAGGCTCCTGGGATTTTCCCGCACAGCCATCTTTAGGGATTACGGAGAATGGTCCGAAAAGGAGAAAATATCCAGTGAGTGGCAGTTGTACAATGTACAGTCTGATCACCGGAGGAGGGGAGACTGAGGAAACGACTCCTCCTCCTTCTACAAAGTTACAATGTACAGTCTGATCACCGGAGGAGGGGAGACTGAGGAAACGACTCCTCCTCCTTCTACAAAGTTACAATGTACAGTCTGATCACTGGAGGAGGGGAGACTGAGGAAATGACTCCTCCTCCTTCTACAAAATTACAATGTACAGTCTGATCACTGGGGGAGGAGACTGAGGAAATGCCTCCTCCTCCTTCTACAAAGTTACAATGTACAGTCTGATCACTGGGGGAGGAGACTGAGGAAATGACTCCTCCTCCTAAAGTTTAAAGGAAGTTAGTTTGGATTTTCCAGTCCGGCTTTAGATTTGCTGATAATGAAGTGGTCTAATGTTCTCCAGCACCCCCCCCCCCGCCCCAACTGAAAGCCCCTGGGGGGTATTTGTCATATTGGAAGGTGGGGTAGGGGCTCTATTGGATTTTATTGAGCCGTTTTTTGCGCATGAATTGGCCTCGATGGGGGTGAAGAAATAAACATAATGTGCATTTCTGCGAAGATTAAACGCCGCGTGCCTCACGGCTCCACTACCCAGGTGAGCCACGAGCCGCGATCCACGAGCCACGAGCACCACCTGCAGCAGCCAGCACAGCGCATAATTAACTTCTGTTATCCACCGATGAGTGCCGTGTCCTGAGGCCGAACCGTTGTCTTTAATCAACAACGTCATCCCGTCGCTTTACGGGCGAGAAGAAGCCGGCCGCTAAAAAGAGCGTCAGCGTCGATTTATCATCTCGGGTCCCCGATCATCGCCTGAAACGTACAATGAAGACAACGTTGTACTTCTTCTAGGAAACATTGTTGCAAATCTGCAGCCTTGTTCAATTAACGCACGGCACGGCGCGGCACGGCGCGGCAATCAATCCGAATTTACTGAAACCGGAACGCTGGACGATAGATCCTGATTTGACGAGCACTTCGCACTTTACAGCTTTGCTGCGAGTATTACAGCCGTCCAAAATGGATTTTCTTTTTCCAGATAGAAAATCTTTTTGGAATAAGAGATGAGAGGGATTGGTACACGGGAGCCGGTGTGCGCCAGACGTGCCCTGCGAGGGTTAAATTCACACGTCTGACTTACGGCTCTTGGAATCTGTTGGTCAGAAAAGATCATATTCGTATTAAAAATAAAAAGTTTCTGTAAAAAGAGAGAGAAAAAAAAAAGATATATGTTTATATATACTGTATATACACTATACTGCCAGACGTATTGTCCCAATCATGTGATTCAGGTGCTCCAATCCCCTCCCAATCATGTGATTCAGGTGCTCCAATCCCCTCCCAATCATGTGATTCAGGTGCTCCAATCCCCTCCCAATCATGTGATTCAGGTGCTCCAATTGCCTCCATATCATGTGATTCAGGTGCTCCAATCCCCTTCATATCATGTGATTCAGGTGTTCCAATCCCCTTCATATCATGTGATTCAGGTGCTCCAATCCCCTCCCAATCATGTGATTCAGGTGCTCCAATTGCCTCCATATCATGTGATTCAGGTGCTCCAATCCCCTTCATATCATGTGATTCAGGTGTTCCAATCCCCTTCATATCATGTGATTCAGGTGTTCCAATCCCCTCCCAATCATGTGATTCAGGTGCTCCAATCCCCTCCCAATCATTTGATTCAGGTGTTCCAATCCCCTCCCAATCATGTGATTCAGATGTTCCAATCCCCTCCATATCATGTGATTCAGGTGTTCCAATCCCCTTCATATCATGTGATTCAGGTATTCCAATCCCCTCCCAATCATGTGATTCAGGTGTTCCAATCCCCTCCATATCATGTGATTCAGGTGTTCCAATCCCCTCCATATCATGTGATTCAGGTGTTCCAATCCCCTCCCAATCATGTGATTCAGGTGTTCCAATCCCCTCCATATCATGTGATTCAGGTATTCCAATCCCCTCCCAATCATGTGATTCAGGTGTTCCAATCCCCTCCATGGACACAGGTGTATACAATCAAGCCCCTAGGCATGCAGACGGCTTCTACAAACATTGGTGAAAGAATGGGTCGCTCTCAGGAGCTCAGTGACTCCAAGCGTGGTCCCGTGATAGGTGGCCACCTGGGCAATAAGTCCATCCGTGACATTTCCTGGCTACTAAATATTCCACGCTCAACTGTTAGTGGGATTATAACAAAGTGGAAGCCACTGGGAACAACAGCCACTCAGCCACCAAGTGGTAGGCCACGTCACATGACAGGGCGGGGTCAGCGCATGCTGAAGCGCACAGTGCGCAGAAGTCGCCAACTGTCTGCAGAGTCAATAGCTAAAGACCTCCAAACTTGGTGTGGCCTTCAGATGAGCCCAACAACAGTGCGTAGAGAGCTTCATGGAATGGGTTTCCATGGCCGAGCAGCTGCATCCAAGCCTTCCATCACCAAGTGCAATGCAAAGCGTCAGATGCCGTGGTGTAAAGCACGCCGCCACTGGACTCTAGAGAAGTGGAGGAGTGTTCTCTGGAGGGACCGATCATGCTTCTTGGATGGATGTGTCTGGGTTTGGCTGTTGCCAGGAGAATGGTACTTGCCTGACTGCATTGTGCCAAGTGTAAAGTTTGGTGGAGGGGGGATTATGGTGTGGGGTTGTTTTTCAGGGGTTGGGTTGGCCCCCTAGTTCCAGTGAAGGGAACACTTAAGGCGACATTTTGGACAATTTCATGTCCCAACTTTGTGGGAGGAGTTTGGGGATGGCCCCTTCCTGTTCCAACATGACTGCCCACCAGTGCACAAAGCAAGGTCCATAAAGACATGGAGGAGCCAGTTTGGGGTGGAGGAACTTGACTGTCCTGCACAGAGTCCTGACCTCAACCCCATAGAACACCTTTGGGATGAATTAGAGCGGAGACTGCGAGCCAGGCCTCCTCCCCCGACATCAGTGCCTGACCTGACAAATGTGCTTCTGGAAGAATGGTCCAACCTTCCCATAGACACCCTCCTAAACCTTGTGGGGGGCCTTCCCAGAAGAGTTGAAGCTGTTATAGCTGCAAAGGGCGGGGCCAACTCAATATTGAACCCTACGGACTAAGACTGGGGGGTCATTAAAGGTCATGTGTGTGGAAAGGGCGGGGCCAACTCAATATTGAACCCTACGGACTAAGACTGGGGGGCCATTAAAGGTCATGTGTGTGGAAAGGGCGGGGCCAACTCCATATTGAACCCTACGGACTAAGACTGGGGGGCCATTAAAGGTCATGTGTGTGGAAAGGGCGGGGCCAACTCCATATTGAACCCTATGGACTAAGACTGGGAGGGGCCATTAAAGGTCATGTGTGTGGAAAGGGCGGGGCCAACTCCATATTGAACCCTATGGACTAAGACTGGGGGGCCATTAAAGGTCATGTGCGTGGAAAGGGCGGGGCCAACTCAATATAGAACCCTGCGGACTAAGACTGGGGGGGCCATTAAAGGTCATGTGCGTGGAAAGGGCGGAGCCAACTCAATATTGAACCCTGCGGACTAAGACTGGGGGGCCATTTAAGGTCATGTGTGTGGAAAGGGCGGGGCCAACTCAATATTGAACCCTACAGACTAAGACTGGGAGGCCATTAAAGGTCATGTGTGTGGAAAGGGCGGGACCACCTCAATATTGAACCCTACGGACTAAGACTGGGGGGCCATTAAAGGTCATGTGTGTGGAAAGGCCGGCGGACCAATACTTGGGGCAATATAGCGTGCAGGGGTGGACTGACCATCTGGAAACTCGGGCACTGCCCGAGGGCCCGGGGTCAGTAGGGGGCCCCATGAGATGCGCCTGGTACCTTTTTCATAGGCTTTTTTGAGTTTGGGCAAGGACACAGGGGCCCCATGATCCCCTATTGCCCGGGCGCCCCATGAGTTGTCAGTCCGCCCCTGATAGCGTGTGTGTAATTGTGTATACATATATGCACACGCACATTTTTTTTTATTAATATGTATATGCAGTCAGACAGATTTATCCTCAGTTCCTGTCCTGCTGAGATCAGGTTCACCTGAAAGGAAGTGGGTGAGAATCTGCATCAGAGACACAAACATCTGACATGGGTTCTATTCTTCTCCTACATTACTGAAAACATGTTTTCTTCCTATCTGTGTCGTTGAGTTCTCCTCATTTCATAGTAAAACGTTGTCAGCAGGACGGGAGGTGAGGGGAAAGCTCTCTAAAGGATCCCGGGATACCAGGAGAGACCTCACGGGGGGCTTTAATCCTTTCTCATTCAATCCTAGACTAGGAACCCCAGTTTGGACTGAAGATTTACTGAAGACATCATTAAAGGTCCACAAAACATGTCCCTGATGTAAATTGGATCAATGTGTCAATCTGCGCAATGCTTCTAGAAGGGTCATTTTTATGATGGACAAATATTCTATAACCTGATATAAAAAAAATTAAGTTTTTACAGTAGTCACCATAGATCTAATACATGCAAATATCGGGTGAGATGCTACACTATACAGCTAAAAGTATGAGGACCCCTCTAACTCCCCCTACAGCTCCCTGCCAAATGGAGGTCAGGTGTCTCCAGTGAAGGGTCCTGGTGATCCTCCATCATACAAAGACATTGGAGACAATTGTGCTCTTCCAACCTTGTAGTAACAGTTTGGTGAAGACCCTTTTCTGTCCCCCCTGACTGTCCTCTGTGTACAAAGCCAGCTCCATAAAGACATGGAGGACCAGTTTGTTGTGGAGGAACTCCAGTGTCCTGTACAGAGGCATGACCTCAACCTACTGAACACCTTTGGGATGAATTGGAACACTGATGGTGAGTCAGGTCCTCTCCTCCAACATCAGTACCTGACTTCACAAATGGGACAAATTCCTACAGACACTCTACACTCATCAGGTAAGATCTTTCAGAAGATTTTGGAGGATGGCATAGCCACTAAAGGGGTCAGCTCCATAAAGGCATGTTTGGTGTGAAGGAACTCCAGTGTCCTCCATGAATGAATTAGAAAATCTTGAGGAAAGCCTTCCAAGAAGAATGGAGGCTGTTATAGCTGCAAAGGGTGGAAACTCCATTATTAATGGCCATGGTTTTGAAGTGCGCCGTCCAACAAGTTCCGAGCCCTGATCTCAAACCTACTGAACACCTTTGGGTTGGATTGGAACACCAATGTTGAGCCAGGTCCTCTCCTCCAACATCAGTACCTGACCTCACAAATGGGACAAATTCCCACAGACACCCTCCTAAATCTTGTGGAAAGTCTTCCCAGAAGAGTGGAGGATGGTATAGCCACAAAGGGGGTCCAAGTCCATATGAATGGCCATTATATTGGAATGGGATATCCAACAAATTCACAGAAGTGTGATGGCCGGGTGGTCACCACTTTTTAACTACAAGGTAAATGTTATGTTTATGTTATAGATATATCTATCATTATAATTAATATATTATTAATGACCAGACACAATGAAAACTGTATTGCCCATTATATCAGTGATCAGTGGAAAAGTGCCTTCTTACATTGGTAGTTGGTGTGGTGGCTCCATGCACAGGTGACCAATGGGAGAAAGACCCCTATGATTAATAATAGTCAGCGGGAATACATCCCCCCACCCCCACCCATTACAGTCAGAAATTGTTCATTGCTCAAGGAAACCCCTAGAAACCTCTGGAGTTTCTCAACTGGGGTGTTGTTTGAGCTCCTCAGTGGTGAAGGGAGCATGGGCACTGCATACGCATCATGAGTTGCCCGCTGGCCTCATGCACCATAACATCCAACGATGCTCTAGGGCCATTCATTTGATATGGTGTTGGCGGTCAGCCCACTGATCCAGGGTAGGCAGGCCGGTTCCCAGTATACAGGAGAGGGCAGACGTTGCCTCATCCAGACCCCCTTCAACTCCCACTATCAGCTGCATGAAGGAGCCAAAAGGTAAGGCTCTGAGGTGATGGTGAGACTGTGTGCTTGTTGGCTTTCTCTGATGGGGGGGATGGAGGGGTTATGTGATTGGGGTGTAGGCAGGTGCAGTCTATTTTCTCCCCTGTAGGTGGTGCTCACCTGAAATGGTACTGCAGCTGGAGGGGAAGCCAAGGGAAACCTAGTTTCTCTATGGTTCCCTGGAGCAGCATTCTGATTGGCTATGCTGCATCCAGGTGACCATGGTGGCCATCTTGGGTCACACAGAGTGTTTTTAAGTATCTGCCTCCAGGTGTCGGCACGCATTTGTAGGGAGCAAACTCATTTGTCAGGGACAGCACTAGAGGCAGGGAGAGGTTCCAGAGGACTAGGGAGAGCTCAGGGCCTGTGTCTGCCCTTCTGCAAGCTCCTTCTTGGGTTGGACTGGCCATGCCACCTCTCTTGGCAAGTGCTGTCTTCAGCTTGGGCCTAATACCTCTGACTCTCAGCTGCATTGGCTGTAAATTCCCGGTCGGAGGAGCTCCCTGCCGGGCTATTGTGCTGTTTGCATGTTTTTCAGTACATCGGTTACTGCACTTCTCATCTCTGCGTGATTACCGCTGCCAAACCGCGTTGCACCTACCCAACAGGGTGACCTCTGATGTGATGAGAGGTTTCTAAGATGGGGCTTCTGATATAAAGGGAGATCTCTGATGTGACTGGGGACTCTGACATAATAGGGGGACTCTGATATGAAGGGGGGGGGCATCTAATGGTATTTTAATCAAAGGCTGTTGTGTGCATCACAACAGCCTTGGTCCTGATGAAGCTGAGTAAGATACACCCATCGGCAAAACGCGTTGACGTCACATGTCGGTGACGTCAAGACTGGCCGCTCACATCGGTGGGGACACGGAGCACCACACTAACTTTTGGAGCTTACCAACCATCATGTTTACTCTCAAGGAAGCAGAATTTGACCATCGGAGGTCCTGACATGGCAGCTGCCTCTGGGACTCCGAGCATGGAACCAAGCGACTATGGGAAGGTCATACTATCTCCATCTGATGGAGTAGGTGGTCACCTGGACATACATGC
Organism: Staurois parvus; assembly: GCF_062004578.1. Lineage (NCBI taxonomy): Eukaryota > Metazoa > Chordata > Amphibia > Anura > Ranidae > Staurois > Staurois parvus. The sequence goes on from NW_028319925.1 coordinate 30,209, forward strand.
AGGCAGGGCTCTGCCATTGGAAGCCCCTATACAGCGGTTGCCTCACGGACTTTCTACCTATCACTCCTCATCTCAGGACAGGGACTTTACTCTACATCCAGCTGTCAGTCAACAGCTATTTGCCCATATTTTGCTGACACAACGACAGGGGCGGACTGACCATTTGGGAACTCGGGCACCGGTTGGGGTCAGTAGGGGGCCCCATGAAATGCCCCTGGTACCTTTCATAGGCTTTTTTGGGTGTGGTTTGAGTGTGGGCGAGGACACAGGGGCCCCATGATCCCCTAGTGCCCGGGGCCCCATGAGTTGTCAGTCCACCCCTGCACAACGTACATCTTCAAGGACCTTAATGCAAAATCTACTGCCCTATGTGGGTTTATAAGTCACTATATTATATTCGGAGGCTGTGTCTTCTGGTCTCAGGACTTGGCCCATGGGGGGCTACATACTATCTGGATTGCAGCAAGGGCCGTATCCACCACAATTCTGACCCAGGCATCTATATGTGGAATCAAGGGCGGTCTGACCATTTGGAAACTCTGGCACTGCCACAGGGCCTGGGGTCAGTAGGGGGCCCCATGAGATGCCCCTGGTACCTTTTTCATAGGCTTTTTTGAGTTTGGGCAAGGACACAGGGGCCCCATGATCCCCTATTGCCCGGGGGCCCCATGAGTTGTCAGTCCGCCCCTGTGTGGAATGTATCCAGTGACATGGTCATGATGAATATTCTTCACTGCATATCTTCCCTAGTTGGGCTTCCATCTCCATGCCAGTAGAGGTTACACCCGTATATTCTGATGATTTCTCCATGATATATGTATCCCCACCATGGTGGTGCCCCCTGACGTGTCTTTGAGACCTTTTGAGTCGTCTTCTCTGCAGCATAGTACACTTTATGGCCTAGCCTTGATGTCTCTCTTTTGTATATTTTTGTTTTAGGTTGTCTTTTGTATTGTCTCCTATTGAGGTGATGGCCACCAGCTGTCTTCACTCAATTGTCTCATATTGAAATTTTGCTAATAAAACCTATTTTGATCATTTATTTGAGTATCGCATTGTTCTTTATGTAACCGCTTTTTCTTGTGAATTCTTTGTTCACATTATTTTTCTGTTGTGTGCATCACCCCGGGGGTCAGGTTTCCAATTGACAAATTTAAGGTTTTTTACATTTTAGACTGGGGTGCCTTGAAATTTTGCATATTTTTAAAGGTTGCTGTGACCAAAAATCTAGGTTGAGATGCTCTGGAGAAACTGTGGTTGAGAAATCCTGACCTAGACCATCTATGGCCATAATAGAGTCATCTACGTATGGCCATTGGACTGACCAAGGCTGCCAGTAGGCATTGGAAGGTGTGCGCACCTTGAGGGATCAGTCAATGTGACCTCTGTCAGAGCAGCAAATCTTCGGAAAGGTGAGGAGATGGCAAAGCTGTTTGTCTTGAGGAAGAACAATAGAGTTCAGAACAGGTTTTCCAACCTGTTCTATTAATGTTACCTTGACAGCTCATAGCCAGGGGCACATTTTTGCCACCATAGACATGAGATCATCAGCTTTCCGAAAAAGTCAAAGCTCAGTCATTGCTGTGTGTGCTTAGCTGGTCCATTGGCTGCTTGGTACTGAACAGGGGCGGACTGACCATTTGGAAACTCGGGCTCTGCCCAAGGGCCGGGGTCAGTAGGGGGCCCCATGAGATGCCCCTGGTACCTTTTTCATAGACTTTTTTGAGTTTGGGCAAGGACACACGGGCCCCATGATCCCCTATTGCCCGGGGGCCCCATGAGTTGTCAGTCCGCCCCTGGTACTGAACATGATATCGTGAGAAGTGGAGCATTGGTGGGCCATTTGTCCCACCATATCCCATAGTTGAGGTGTCTTCTATGGGGTCTTGTCACGGACATACAGTGTGCTCATTGCGCCTACATTAAGAGGACCTGTCACTTTGCTCCGGATTTTAGAACAGTCCACCGAATTCACAGATATTGGTAAATTTTATGGAACCAAACAGACCAATATTGCATGACCATTGTAAAGGTGAAGGATGGGGAGGAGGGTCACCTGACACTACAAAGTGCCCCGGGTGTTGTTGGGGGTGGTGGTGTGTCATCAAAGGAGTCAACAATTGGGAGGCTGGTTGTCTATCCTGTGTCACATAGCAATCCACGGCTGTTCATGGCCCCTCCAAGACTTCTTATTAACATGTGAAGCCGCCTGCTTGTGAGGGGAGGAAATTGGAGGGGGGGGAGATGGCTATAAAAAGTCTCCCAACACTTTCCCGATTGAAAGCTGATTCAGCTTTTGTATTCCGGCTCATTTCCTGATGTCATTGTGTACAGGGTGCTGGGTGCTCCCCCCCCCCGGGGCAGGAAGGTATCCATGTTGTGTGGGGGCCCCGGATAGGCCCCGGCCTGCGCAGGAATACGTGGTGGAAGCCCTTCGCTGGTATAGTCTCATTAGATGGCCTTTCTTTTCTTTTCTGTTTAGTAACATTTTTTTAAAAATCAAATAAAAAAGTGAACCTTCGGTGGCGGTGAAATATCACCTTTTATTATCTGATGTGACCCAGAAAAATGCAGCGCAAAGGACGTTAAAGGGGAAAAACTGCAAAACAAATTCATGTTTTATTATTATAATGAATGATTTCTATAATGTGGAGATCTCCTGCGGAGCCGTACAGAAGCTTCATACCAGGAATATGGACTGACCTGCGGCCACATATATACTGTATATGGCAGCAGAAGAGAGCCCACCCTGCGGCAACATCATCACCATTGATAGAGGGGACATCCGCCGGACACCGACCTCAGATCTTCCCACATGGGGACACATTGGGGGTCACCACACGGCTTCCCTTCCCATCTCATCTCCCACTTCCATTCCTTTCCTCTCTCTGACATCACTCAGCTTTTCCTTTCGTCCCCCTCCAAGCACATTCCTCCTCTCCTTACTGCCTCTCTCCTCTCCCCTCTTCCTATTCCTTTCCTCTTCCCCTCTCTTTCTCTCCTCTTCTCTTCTCTTCTCTCCTCTTCCCTTCTCTCCTCTCCTCTCCTCTTCTCTTCTCTTCTCTTCTCTCCTCTCCTCTCCTCTTCTCTCCTCTTCTCTTCTCTCTCTCTCTCCCTCCCTCCCCCCTCCCTCCTATTTCTCTCTCTCCTCCCCCCCCTCTCTCCTCTCCAACCCCCCTCTCTCCCCTCCTCTCTCTATTTCTCTCTCTCCTCTCCCACCCCTCTCTCTCTCCCCCCCTCTCCCTCCTATTTCTCTTTCTCCTCTCCCCCTCTCTCTCCCCCTCTCCCTCCTATTTCTCTCCCCCCCCTCTCTCCCCCCTCCCCCCTCTCTCCCCCCCTCCCTCCTATTTCTCTCTCTCTCCTCTCCCACTCCCCCTCTCTCTATTTCTCTCCCCCCCCCCGCTCTCTCCCCATCTCTCTCCCTCTCTCTCTCCCCCCTTCCTCCTATTTCTCCCCCCCCTCTCTCTCCCCCTCTCCCTCCTATTTCTCTTTCTCCTCTCCCTCCCCCCCCTCCCTCCTATTTCTCTCTCTCCTCCCCCCCCTCTCTCTCCCCCTCTCCCTCCTATTTCTCTTTCTCCTCTCCCCCCTCTCTCTCCCCTCTCTCCCTCCTATTTCTCTCTCTCCCCCCTCCCCCCCCCTCTCTCCCTCCCTCCCCCCTCCTATTTCTCTCTCTCCTCCCCCACCCCCCTCTCTCCCCCTCTCTCTATTTCTCTCTCCCCCCCGCTCTCTCCCCATCTCTCTCCCTCTCTCTCTCTCCCCCCTCCCTCCTATTTCTCTCTCTCCTCTCCCCCCCTCTCTCTCCCCCTCTCTCTATTTATCTCCCCCCTCTCTCTCCCCCCTCTCCCGCCTATTTCTCTCTCTCCTCCCCCCTCCTATTTCTCTCCCCCTCCCCTGCTCTCTCTCACCTTCTCTCTCTCCTCTCTCTCGCCCCTCCCCCTCCTCTCTCTCATTTTCTCTCCCTCCTATTTCTCTCTCTCCCTCTCTCTCTCCCCCCTCCTATTTCTCTCTCCCCCCTCCCCCGCTCTCTCTCACCTCCTCTCTCTCATTTTCTCTCTCCCCCCCCTCTCTCTCCTCATATTTCCACCCTCCAGAACCCGTCCCTGAATTTGTGTATTTAGTTGCCGCGCCTTTTATCTGATGGTTCAGATGTCCCCTCTGTGATATAATAAATGGCAGTTCAGAGCCCGGGGGGTACATTCCCCTTCTTAATGCATGTGAGAAAAGTGCACTTGTCAATCCTGCCGAGCAACTGCTGAGACCAAACCAACTACACAGCAAGCCACCAAACAATGCATTGTTTCCAATCCATCTGACTACACAGACCCTGCAATCGGAGTCATTCCTAAGCTTTCATTGTTGACCTTTGGTTGTAAAATTCTAGTTGCCTGGCTGTCATGCTGATCCTCTGCCTTCAGTCTTTCTGAATCATTGATTGGAAACACTGTATAGGATCTTTGATATTTCTCACATTTACTACTTTCTATGTGTTTTTCTCCTCGGTCTGTGACTGTGAAGAGAAAGGGAACCAAAAACGGCATTTTCAGGGGAGCAGACAAAGGCACCCCCTTCACCCCTCTCAGTCCAGGTATAGAGAAGTCAATGGCAACGCATCAAAATGACTGCAATATGCATTTCTGATGAGTCAGGTAATAACAAGCCTTATATGGAAGGAAAATATAATTGAAATATTGAAATAATAAAATGTTGGCCATATTCAATATTTCAAAATATATTTCAATATATATATATATATATATATATATATATATATGTTGAAATGCATTTTTATTACAAAATTATATGAAAAATATTTTTTAAAATAAATTTTCAAATATATGTAAAAATGACTTTTTTATATGTAAAAAAAAATCTGAAAAATATATTTAAAAAAATATATTTTTAAAAATATTTTTCATATATTTTGTAATATATAAAAAAAAACACAATTTTAACATATATTTTTACATATATTTGTAAATGCATTCCAAAAATGTAGATTTGTATTTTAATAATAAAAACACATTTAAACGTACAGTATGTATATATGTATATATAAATATATTATTGATTATTATTGTAATATTTCAAATATATTTTTCTTCCATATGGCTGTTACAGCTGAGCTTTGGGAATTGGCCAAAATCTTCCCTTGCAACCCCCCCATCCCCCCCCCACCCTACCCCGGGGGTTAAATGTTCTTTTAGGCTCAGTTCACACCTATGCAGTTTGTTTTTTGTCCATTTTGCAGTGATTTTCGCAGTTTCTTTGCTTTTCACTACACGTGTTTTTGGCGCGTCTTTACTGCGTTTTATATTTTGTTCAGCTCTTCTTTTTTTGGCTAGAGGGGGAAATTTTTTTTTGTTGCTGGGCAGAATAAAAATGCAAAACTGAAAAACGTTGCAAAAACGCACTGCCATACATTTCAGCAGCTTCTCCATTGAACTCTATAGTAGCAAAAAACTGCTTTTTGCTTTTAAAAAAGTGCCCGAACCTTTCTAAAAGTGCAGCGGCTCAAAAAAAAGCATCGATGTGAACACGTTCCATAGGAAACCATGTTCAATGGACTGAATGAAATACGCAATGGTGTCTAGGGGTGCAGGGATATTGCTTTCCTTACCCCCGACTCCAGCAAGCCTCCTCCATTCATGCGACTGGTCCAGTGCTGCAGCCAGGGCCATGGCCAAGGGGGTACCACCAGTCCTCCTGTATGGGGCCCAGCAGTGGCGGATTTAGGTTCTCTGCTGCTCTAGGCAACACAAAAATCCCCCCCTTCCCTCCCCGCGGAGAGACCCTGATATTGATTGCCCGACAACACCCCTGCCTCCCCCCCCCAAGAGAAGCTTCCACTACCACCTCCCTCCATACACCAGCAAATCACCCCCCCCCCCAGTGATGGACAGAGAGAGACACTCACCTTCGCAGCTCCGAACATCCCTGGGAACAAGAGTCAGGCTCTGCATACACCGTCAAGCAGCCTCTCTTGGATCCCACCTGATCCCTATGCCACGTGTGTCCTTTCTTCCATCCCTTCTTCTGGGTGGCTGTGCTGCCCCCCTGAAAAATGCCACCCTAGGCAAATGCCTTGTTTGTGGTAAATACGTCCCTGGGGCCCAGGCAAGCAGGGGGGCCCAGACAGCTGGGTGAATCAGATGTGGGCAGGGAGGGTGATCGTCACGGTAGGGGGGCAATTACTGGAACCGATCCCCTGTATGGCTCTCTCTGCAGCAGCTGAAAGCCGGCTTCTTCTCCTTTCCCTCCTGCTGGCTTTCAGCTGCTACAGAAAGAGCCATACAGGGGATTGGTTCCAGTAATTGCCCCCCCCCACTTCAGCCATCACCCTCCCTGTGTACCATACATTGCCCGCTGCTGCCCAGGCCCCCCTGTGTGCCCCCCACCCCCACAGTACTGCCGGCTTCCCTCCTTCCCACCAGCAGCTGCAAGCACACAAAAGGATCCTTCAGGATGGAGGGCGGGGGAAGGGTCTGATAAATATGTCACATCTACCAGCCCCATCCTTTCCTGAATGAACCCAGTGAGTGATCAGTACTGATCATTCACTGTGTTCATATATAACTGAAACATAATAAGCTGTGGGTTTTTTTTGGGGGGGAGGGGTCCCTGTCAGTTTGGCTGTATGGGGCCCCGTGGTTCCTAACAGCAGCCCTTTCAGCTGCAGTCACAAGCACTGTATGTCATGACGCACAGGGACCGCCTACAGCCTGCCGCTTCAGGTGAATGAGAACAGCAATGGTGGGGCCTGTCAGACCGAGGGACAGGAATACGTAATACACCTGACCCCTGCACCCCTGCGCCCCTGCACCCCTGCGCCCCAGACTCAACAAGCATTTCTCCCTTGCAGCGCGGGGGTAGATGTTGCCTAAAGCTGGCCATACTCAGATTTCTGTGTGGACGATCGTATGGGAATTCCAAGAAATCGTTCTTTCCTGCCACAACCGAGTCTACTAATTATATTCAAAAGCTCCTAAAATTTCCCGCTCATCTCACCTGCTATTAGAATGGAATCCCGGGAATGCTGAACAGGTCCCATCACAATTCCTTCAATTGTTCCTGAAGGAAAACCACATTTACAATCCCTTCATTCAAGGAAAACTTTCCAGCCAACTTCCTTGAATGTCCCCGTGGTGAGAAACGAGCGGCGATGCGACCCCAGAAACCAGCCAGCTTCCTTGAATGTCCCCGTGGTCAGAAACGAGCGGCGATGCGACCCCAGAAACCAGCCAGCTTCCTTGAATGTCCCCGTGGTCAGAAACGAGCGGCGATGCGACCCCAGAAACCATGAGAACATTGAACAAAAGCCAACAGGGCGATCGTATGCAAAGCTCTTGTTCGGCTTCTACTCGATATTCCTCACGTTTCTGTTTTCTATCGGTTGACTTTCTGTTTCTTTTCACGTTTTTTGATGTACAATGCGGCGCCCGTGCGTGGGCACGGAACTTCCTGCGCTTTGGCAGTCGCTTGGAATCTACCTTTGTGTTTACTTGAAATTCTCGTGTGTAAAAAAAACGCATTGTAAACGCACATTGATGCACAAAGAGCGCGGCAACGCACCTGCCTAACACCACTAGGCACCCTCATAGATGTAACATCAGAGGTCCCCCCATCATGTCAGAGCCCCCCCCCCCCCCGTACATCAGAAGCCCCACTATACATGGGGGCCCCTAATCACATCAGAATCATCCCTATAAATCAAAGGCCCCCTACATATGAGTCCTCCCATCACAGAGACCCCCAGTCACACAGTTCTTCCCATTACAGTGCCCCCCCCGTCACACAGCCCCCATCACAGAGCCCTTTAATCACACAGTCCCCCCCATCACAGAGCCCCTAATCACACAGCCCCATCACAGAGGCCCCTCCATCACTGAGTCCCCCATCACAGAGCCCCCCCAATTACACAGGCCCCTCCATCACTGAGTCCCCCAATCACACAACCCCCCCCCCTTGCAAAGTTCCTCAATCACATAGTTCCTCCGTCACAGAGCCCTCTAATCACACAGCCCCCAATCATAGAGCCCCCCCAATCAAACACCCCCATCACAGAGCCCCCCCAGTCACACAGGCCTCTATCACAGAGCCCACCCTCTCAGAGCCCCCTAATTACACAGGCCCCTCCATCACAGAGTTCCCCAATCACAGAGCCCTCTAATCATACAGCCCCCAATCATAGAGCCCCCCAATCACACAGGCCTCCATCACAGAGCCCCCTAATTACACAACCCCCATCACAGAGCCCCCCAATCACACAGGCCTCCATCACAGAGCCCCCTAATTACACAACCCCCATCACAGAGCTCCCCAATCACACAGGCCTCCATCACAGAGCCCCCTAATTACACAACCCCCATCACAGAGCTCCCCAATCACACAGGCCTCCATCACAGAGCCCCCTAATTACACAACCCCCATCACAGAGCCCCCCAATCACACAGGCCTCCATCACAGAGCCCCCTAATTACACAACCCCCATCACAGAGCCCCCCAATCACACATCCCCCCATCACACAGCCCACCAATCCTGGCCTAGAGTGTCATTGGTTATTAGAGCCTTCCCACCTACACTATGGCCACTCATGATGCTGGTCCAGGGCAAACTGGGTCCCATGCTCGCAGCACCCCAGGGGAACCCAGACGGCACCCCAGGGGAACCCAGACGGCACCCCCGGGGAACCCAGACGGCACCCCCGGGGAACCCAGACGGCACCCCAGGGGAACCCAGACGGCACCCTGGTTGAGAAATGTTGGTCTAATGTAGCAAAAAAGAGAAAAGTTAATACAGCATTGTCAGCATGAAGGGCACCGCAGTGCAATGGTGTGAAGTGGCCCTTAGAGTCACTGGGGGTCAATGAACACTCCCATACCCCCCCCCCCACCACCTCTGGAACCCCTCCAGAATCTCCAATATTGTGTTGGAGCTTACACGGGGCCAAGAAACCCCCCCAACACCTTTATGTGACGGTGCTCATCATCGCGATTGGTCCTCCCACCACCAAACATTGCTTTACGGGGAGTCACGGGCTCCTCATATCTGGAATTGCTACCAATCAGCAGAGGCGCACACTGGGGGCCATGAACTGAAGAATGAAAGGATTTGCATTGGCAGGACCCCAAACACCCCCCCCCCCCCCAGCTTTATTTTTTTAACCTTCCAGGTAGGCAGAAACAGCATTTATTACTACCTGTGACATTATCACCACGCTCGTAAATATCTCGCAGGAATGGCTGCTGGGAGCTCAGTTCCTGAAGGTATGCCCCCAGAACTGCATCTCCCAAGAGCCTTTTCCTTACAGTGCAGTGTGTGGCCGGCACTTGGAAGTCTTGGAAGCAGCAGCGTTTTGCTGGGAAAAAAAATCAATGTATGTATGTGGAGAGGGACAGAGAGGGTAATCAGAGTTCTGTAGTCCACCAAGCAGAGTTCTATAGTCCACCAGGCAGAGTTCTGTAGTCCACCAGGCAGAGTTCTGTAGTCCACCAGGCAGAGTTCTGTAGTCCACCAGGCAGAGTTCTGTAGTTCACCAGGCCGAGTTCTATAATCCACCAGGCAGAGTTCTATAATCCACCAGGCAGAGTTCTGTGGTCCACCAGGCAGAGTTCTATAATCCACCAGGCAGAGTTCTATAATCCACCAGGCAGAGTTCTATAGTCCACCAGGCCGAGTTCTGTAGTCCACCAGGCAGAGTTCTGTAGTTCACCAGGCCGAGTTCTGTAGTCCACCAGGCAGAGTTCTATAGTCCACCAGGCGGAGTTCTGTAGTCCACCAGGCAGAGTTCTGTAGTCCACCAGGCAGAGTTCTGTAGTCCACCAGGCAGGGTGAGTGCGGTTAATGTTGATTTCTGCACTGGTGGATGGTGAAGGGATCCGTAACACGGAAGAATCAAATGGAAAATATATTATAAATTAATTTGATTAATTTTGTCACGGGACTTTAATTATATATATATATATATATTTTCTGGGATTTTTCTGATTTTTTGTCACTTTGATTTTTTGTCACTTTGTTTTTTCACTGGACTCATAATTTTATATATATAATTTTGTATCAACATAATTTATATATAATTTATTATATATAATTTTATTAGCACATTTATGTTTTTTTACACTGAGTAATGTAATTGATCATGTGGGTTTGCGCTGGTTTTCATTGTTAAAAGTTTTTGGTCCTTTGTACCTGTGCACAGCTGCATCTCACGGGGTTTTGTATGGTAAATAGGAAGTCCTGAGCGCTGAGGTTTTGTTTTTTTACATATTTGAGGGTTCTATAGTCCACCAGGCAGAGTTCTGTAGTCCACCAGGCAGAGTTCTATAGTCCACCAGGTAGAGTTCTATAGTCCACCGGGCAGAGTTCTGTAGTCCACCAGGCAGAGTTCTGTAGTCCACCAGGCAGGGTTCTATAGTCCACCAGGCAGAGTTCTGTAGTCCACCAGGCAGAGTTCTATAGTCCACCAGGCAGAGTTCTGTAGTCCACCAGGTAGAGTTCTATAGTCCACCGGGCAGAGTTCTGTAGTCCACCAGGTAGAGTTCTATAGTCCACCGGGCAGAGTTCTATAGTCCACCAGGCAGAGTTCTGTAGTCCACCAGGCAGAGTTCTGTAGTCCAGCAGGCTGAGTTCTTAGTCCACCAGGCAGAGTTCTGAAGTCCACCAGGCAGACCTCTATAGTCCACCAGGCAGAGTTCTGTAGTCCAGCAGGCTGAGTTGACATCACTGACTGGATTTCAGTGCAGCAGAGGCACTGTGTTGTCAACCAAAACACGAAGTTTGGAGGTCTTTGGATTTCTGGTGGATTATCGGGTATTTTTCTCTACTTTAGCAGCATTTCCAATGATAAATCTCGGGGCGATGAGCGGGTTTTACATTCACTGCGATGAACACTTTGAACAAACAAGAGCAGCCTGACTTTGCAGCTCCGCCGTTTCAACTTCTGCCGTATAAAATGTAGCCTTGGATAAGGCGGCTGAAGACTTCTCTGGTGACGGAATCAAATAAAGAAGCATTAAGAATGTCAGCTGTTCAGGTCTATAAAAGCAGAACTTAGATTGCACAAAGCCACGCCCCCCTGACAGCCTTCCCCGGCTATGGAGGGGGCTTGTCCGGGATCTGGACTAGCATGCGCTTCCTGCATTGGTCACGGTTGACTAGGCAGCTGTTGGCCACTAACAAGATCGCCTAGCGGACAGACTGAGCATGCGTGGTCTGGCTGCACCCCTAAGTGCGTGGGCTGTGTAAATCCTAAATAATCGCATGAAGTAATCCATCCCATCCATCCCTTGATATCCATCAGATGGGGGCATCTACTGAAACCTGAACGAGCCCATAGAAATTCACACCGTCACCCAGCCTGCCTGACCGTCCATCATCCACACATGCGTTAATCTCGTCTCTGCCAGAAAGATCAGCAATCTCTGAGATCAAATCCCGACTCGGCTTTTCACAAACGTTTTAACGTCAAATAAAAAAGCGTCTCTGACTGTAATATTCACTTCCTTCACAGCAATCCCCCCCTAGAGGGCCAGCCAGCATGTCACCTTCCAGGCTGAATGACACCCTTAGCCATCCAACCATTTCGTGTGCCAAGGACCCGCCCCTGAGGTTCTGAGCTCATAAAGTTGAAGTAAAATTGTACTGCCCGAGGGCCCGGGGTCAGTAGGGGGCCCCATGAGATGCCCCTTGTACCTTTTTCATAGGCTTTTTTGAGTTTGGGCAAGGACACATGGGCCCCATGATCCCCTATTGCCCGGGGGCCCCATGAGTTGTCAGTCCGCCCCTGGTACAAACAATCTAATGGATCTAATGAATCCCGAAACAATCCATCCCAATCTGCCCCTCCGATGAATTGCAGTGCCCCTATTCTCGTAGCGCCTCATCCATTGGACACGGCAGCCTCCTGATTTGCGCATCTAAAGCAAGCTGCAGAACAAAGATCGCGGCTTCCACCGTAGAGGGGCCAGTGGTTGCTTCTGTAAGTAGCCAAATCCTAATTCTTCATCCCTCCAGAGAAGGCCGTCCTCCAAGCAGCCTCAAATCCTGACACAAAATCCCTAATTCCTGGCTACTGCCGGCCCTTTCATTGGGCTTCCCCCGTGCCTCCATTTAATGCCAAATCACACTTCAGCTCAGAAGCGGGGGGGGGGGGGGGTTCCCCTGGGCTGATTTAACTGGAAGCCGGCCTTCCTGATGTCTAGAATTTATACTCCATCTGATAGATTTCACATCTGTACTCAGCCCCCCCCCAGCGGAGAGTGATAACTCTTTAATGCCCCCAGGAGGGCGAGGAGAACCCCAAATTGGTTCAATCACCTCGTTTTGTCTTTGTGGTTTTATGACTGTGTGAGCGTTGCCGAGTCCATGAGGTCTGACCCTCTGCGCGGCGGAACGATGTGCATGAAACCCAACACTGGGCCGGGGGGGGGGGGGGATAGAGGAGAGGGGGTGTCGCCCGCAGCAACTGCGATCGCCGAACATTCATCGCTTCCAATTGTAGAATTCCCAAAAAAAGAATCATTATGGTAAAGAGGAGCTGACACCAAGAAATACATAATGTATCCTGCCTTGGAGGGCCCCTTGTCTCTGTACGGGGATTGCCCCCTGCCCCTTGTCTCTGTACGGGGATTGCCCCCTGCCCCTTGTCTCTGTGTAGGGTTTGCCCCCTCCCCCTTGTCTCTGTATAGGGTTTGCCCCCTCCCCCTTGTCTCTGTATAGGGTTTGCCCCCTGCCCCTTGTCTCTGTATAGGGTTTGCCCCCTGCCCCTTGTCTCTGTACGGGGATTGCCCCCTGCCCCTTGTCTCTGTACGGGGATTGCCCCCTGCCCCTTGTCTCTGTACGGGGATTGCCCCCTGCCCCTTGTCTCTGTATAGGGTTTGCCCCCTCCCCCTTGTCTCTGTATAGGGTTTGCCCCCTGCCCCTTGTCTCTGTATAGGGTTTGCCCCCTGCCCTTGTCTCTGTACGGGGATTGCTCCCTCCCCCTTGTCTCTGTATAGGGTTTGCCCCCTCCCCCTTGTCTCTGTATAGGGTTTGCCCCCTCCCCCTTGTCTCTGTATAGGGTTTGCCCCCTCCCCCTTGTCTCTGTACGGGGATTGCCCCCTGCCCCTTGTCTCTGTGTAGGGTTTGCCCCCTCCCCCTTGTCTCTGTATAGGGATTGCCCCCTGCCCCTTGTCTCTGTACGGGGATTGCCCCCCTGCCCCTTGTCTCTGTGTAGGGTTTGCCCCCTGCCCCTTGTCTCTGTATAGGGATTGCCCCCTGCCCCTTGTCTCTGTATAGGGTTTTCCCCCTCCCCCTTGTCTCTGTATGGGGATTGCCCCCTCCCCCTTGTCTTTGTACGGGGATTGCCCCCTGCCCCTTGTCTCTGTATGGGGATTGCCCCCTGCCCCTTGTCTCTGTATAGGGTTTGCCCCCTCCCCCTTGTCTCTGTATAGGGATTGCCCCCTGCCCCTTGTCTCTGTACGGGGATTGCCCCCTGCCCCTTGTCTCTGTGTTGGGTTTGCCCCCTCCCCCTTGTCTCTGTATAGGGTTTGCCCCCTCCCCCTTGTCTCTGTATAGGGTTTGCCCCCTCCCCCTTGTCTTTGTACGGGGATTGCCCCCTGCCCCTTGTCTCTGTACGGGGATTGCCCCCTGCCCCTGTACGGGGTTTGCCCCTCCCCCTTGTCTCTGTGTAGGGTTTGCCCCTCCCCCTTGTCTCTGTATAGGGTTTGCCCCCTGCCCCTTGTCTCTGTATAGGGTTTGTCCCTTGTCCCAGTATTGGGGGGGGGGGTGCTCTGCCCCTTGTCCCAGTATTGGGGGTGTTCTGCCCCTTGTCTCAGTATGGGGGGGTGCTCTGCCCCTTGTCTCAGTAATGGGGGTGCTCTGCCCCTTGTCTCAGTATTGGGGGGTGCTCTGCCCCTTGTCCCAGTATTGGGGGGTGTTCTGCCCCTTGTCCCAGTATTGGGGGGTGTTTTGCCCCTTGTCTCAGTATTGGGGGTGCTCTGCCCCTTGTCTCAGTATTGGGGGGTGCTCTGCCCCTTGTCTCAGTATTGGGGGTGCTCTGCCCCTTGTCTCAGTATTGGGGGGTGCTCTGCCCCTTGTCTCAGTATTGGGGGGTGCTCTGCCCCTTGTCCCAGTATTGGGGGGTGCTCTGCCCCTTGTCTCAGTATTGGGGGGTTCTCTTCTCCTTCTTGACTACAAGGACCTCACTGGCAGGCAACCAACCAGGGGCGGACTGACAGCTCATGGGGCCCCCGGGCAATAGGGGATCATGGGGCCCGTGTCTTTGCCCAAACTCAAAAAAGCCTATGAAAAAGGTACCAGGGGCATCTCATGGGGCCCCCTACTGACCCCGGGCCCTCAGGCAGTGCCCAAGTTTCCAAATGGTCAGTCCGCCCCTGCTCCCTCTCTCCTCCTTTTCGATCTCTCGTGTCATTTCCGGTGGAGTTTGCCTCATACATGTATTGGATCCGGTGGATCAGACGAGTCTCGCTGGATATTCGGGATCGCTGACACTTCTGGTGTTGGAACAATTCACCCAAATCTAATATTATAATGATGGGTGGAGGCTGCTGGTCTGAGTCGCCCGCATTCCTTTCCGCTCCGTCTCACCGCGTTAGGGGCCCTTCATTCACAACCAATCCAAATAAAACCCACCATGTGTCCTCCTGAGGACTTCACAATCAAGATCTGCCTCCAAGTTCTGAGCTCCACCCACCCACTACAGAAAGTTACAATGTATAGTCTGATCAGTGGGGGAGGGGAGACCGAGGAAATGCCTCCTCCTCCTCCTACAAAGGTACAATGTACAGTCTGATCACTGGGGGGGGGGGGGAGACTGAGGAAATGCCTCCTCCTCCTTCTACAAAGTTACAATGTACAGTCTGATCACTGGGGGAGGGGAGACTGAGGAAATGTCTCCTCCTCCTTCTACAAAGTTACAATGTACAGTCTGATCACTGGGGGAGGAGAGACTGAGGAGATGCCACCTCCTCCTTCTATAAAGTTACAATGTACAGTCTGATCACTGGGGGAGGGGAGACTGAGGAAATGACTCCTCCTCCTTCTACAAAGTTACACTGTACAGTCTGATCACTGGGGGAGGAGACTGAGGAAATGACTCCTCCTCCTTCTACAAAGTTACAATGTACGGTTAAAACTGCAACTCTGAACTGAGCGACTCCAAACATTTCCCACATTGGTCACACACCTCCATATATTCACCAAACATCCACCCCACATTCGCCGGCAACAACCCCAATTCTCTGACTCACATTCACCAGCAACAACCCCGATTCTCTGACTCACATTCACCAGCAACAACCCCGATTCTCTGACTCACATTCACCAGCAACAACCCCGATTCTCTGACTCACATTCACCGGCAACAACCCCGATTCTCTGACTCACATTCACCGGCAACAACCCCAATTCTCTGACTCACATTCACCAGCAACAACCCCGATTCTCTGACTCACATTCACCGCCCCATACATCTACAGAATATTGTCAGCGAATGAGCCTCTCTGTGTGGCGGTTGTGCCGCCCTTTTGATTGGCTGTTCAAAGCGACTCTCGTTGGCCTTCAAGCAATGAACAAAACGTGTCGAATTTAAACGTCGTTTTTGTTTGTTTTTCGATGGCAGCCGTTTGCTTTCGTTACGCTGCGTTAATGAAGTGAGCGCACCTCGATGCAGCGCGTTCCGGCGATACGTGAAATGAGTAATTGCGTCTCGGTGTAATTCAGCCTGGGAGCGTGTAACGACCTGCCGCCGGTAGAGGAAGTATGTTTGTAGCGTGTGCGATATATTCACATGTGTCAGCTTTAATGAATGTATTTCGTTTCCTGCAGACATATCACGTCGCAGCTTTCAGAGTACGCAGAGACATTCATATCCGTGCCTGCACCACAGGAGCTTACACTCTAAACGTCTCGGCCATCGTAGGAACATACACATTCTGGGGCCAGTCTGGAAGGAAATGGGGCTGGTGGAAGGGAGAAAGGGTCAACTCCATGTGCCATGGCCTTCAGAGAGGAACCCAGCAAACCAGCACTGCAAAGGTGGCTTAGCCACCACTACGCCCATCTAGTCACGCATACATCATATAGACATGCTTTCAGCTACAGAGTAGGTATGATGGTCACGTGTCCTCCAACATTTGGCCATATAGATTATCACATCGACTTTATGGCCAAACACATGTGGACATCCCCCCCTAAGACTGGGTTTGGGTGTTTCTCATGAAGGGTACCATTATGGCTACATCATACAAAGCCATTGGAGACAATTGGGCTCTTCCAGCCTTGTGGTAACAGTTTGGTGAAGACCCTTTTCTGTTCCACCATGACCAAAGCCAGCTCCATAAAGACATGGATGACCAGTTTCGTGTGGAGGAACTCAAGTGTTCTGCACAAAGCCCCAACCTCAACCCTACTGAACAACATTGGGATGAATTTGAATGCCAATGGTAAGCTAAGTTCTCTCATCCAATATCGGTTTCTGAACTCAACCCAACTGACCACCTTTGGGATGAAGCAGAAGGCCAGTCGTGAAGTACCTTACTTCAACCCTACTGACCACCTTTGGGATGAAGTGGATCACTCATGGTGATTCAGGTCTTCTCACCCAACATCAGTTCATGACCTTAACCCTACTGGACACCTTTGAGATGAATTGGAACACCAATGGCTATCAAAGTTTTCTCATCCAACATCAGTTTCTGAACTCAACCCACCTTTGGGATGAAGCAGAAGGCCAGTCATGAAGTACCTTACTTCAACCCTACTGACCACCTTTGGGATGAAGCAGAAGGCCAGTCATGAAGTACCTTACTTCAACCCTACTGACCACCTTTGGGATGAAGCAGAAGGCCAGTCGTGAAGTACCTGTCAGGGCAGGGGCAGAGGAACGGACAGGTAGGCCTAACAATGTAACGCACTGGCTGACGACAACCACTACCCACAGACCGAAGTCCCTCAGGGCGCGGAGTCTAAGTCCCAGGCTGCCCTTCACCAGGGCCCCTGATGGTGGGGATGGACTTGACGCAGCCAGGAACCAGTTCGCGGCCCCCGAGACACCTCAGCTGCGGTAATGGCCGCCGCCAATGGCGTGTAGCTGGTGGAAGAGGCAAAAGAGTAGTCAGACAAGCCGGGTCAACAACAACAGGACAAAACAGTACAGGACAGCAGACGAGAATCACAGGTCACGAGCCGGGTTCAGCAACAGAGGGTCAGATCAAGGGAGAATACAAAGAATAGTCAAGTCACAAGCCGAATCAGATACCAGGAGAGTCACGAGAGTCAGAACAGAGTAATAGCAACACAAAGACACAAGACACAAGTGCAAAGAGCATGTGCGGGCCACAGGCTTATATGTCATCAGCCACACCCCTCTGGGGGATGGACCACAGAGACCTGAAGGCATAAAAGGATTCCCATCATGCACAGCAGAATCCAAGATGGACGCCAGCACATGGAGTAACATAACCTCAGGGAAAAGGTAGGACCTTGACAGTACCTTACTTAAAGCCTACTGAACACCTTTGGGATGAAGTGGATTACTCATAATTATCCAGGTCTTCTCACCCAACCTCTGTTCATGACCTCAACCCTACTGGACACCTTTGAGGTTAATTGGACCGCCAATGGTTATCCAGGTCTTCTCACCCCACATCAGTACCTGACTTCATCCTTACTGAACACCTTTGGGATGAATGGGAATACCAATTATAAGTCAAGTCTTCTCATCCAACATTAGTTCCTGACCTCAACCCTACTGAACACCGGTGGGATGAAGCGGAAGCCAATGGTGATCCAAGTCTTCTCACTCAACATCAGTGCTGTACTTCAACCCTACTGAACATTTTTAGGATGAAGTGGAAGGCCAATGGTTATTCAGGACTTCACACCCAACATTAGTTCATGACCTCAACCCTAGTGACCACCTTTGGGATGAATTTGAACACCAATGGTGAGCCATGTTTTCTCATCCAACATCAGTTCCTGACCTTCCACAAAAATCTTGAGGAAAGTCTTCCCAGAAGAGCGGAGGGTGTTATAACCACAAAGGGAGGTAACTCCATATTAATGACCATGGTTTTTGAATTGGTTGTCCACCAAGCTCCTATAGTTATGAGGGTCAGGTGTCCACAAATGTTTGGCCAATCTAGGTTGCACAGATACACAGGTACATGTCTACAATATGGCGGGTAATGTACTGATTGCACTGACTATGTAAATTGCCTCTATAAAAAGCCACATCCGCGCTCATCCTCTTTACTTTTTAAAGCGTTGATACTTACCCCTTTGGGATACTTTCTTGTCGGTTCGGTTTCAATTGCCGTGTTGATCATTCAGGTCAGTTTTTCATCATCCTTGAGCAACCCCTCCCCCACAACCACCAATCAAATTCTTCTCTATAGGGCAACGTGAAAAAAAGAAATCCTTTAGACACGTTCTGTCCCCGATGGAATGACACCACTGTACGCCTGATGATGGGAGCTTCATCTCCACAATCTATAGTGGCTGGCAGCAAGGACACAAAAAAATTATAAAGAGGTTTTCTGAAGGCCAAGTCTGGCTGAAGAATGTTCTGAAGCTCTCCTGGGTCGGATGGGAAGACCGGCAGATTATTTTGGGATTAGCGAGATCCCATAGAGATCCCTAGACTGTCCGACCTTCGATCTACAAAGTGGTGGACTTGCTCATACGGCTCATAGGGAAATGCCGGAGCCACGGAAGTTTTCTAAGAAGATCTTTTCCACGTTCCATCCTATCCTATCGAGATATTATTTCCATACAGCAGCATAGAGGAAGGAAGATGGTGGACATCCCCAGAGGTATACTCAGCGGGCAGCCGGGACCTGGTGTCTCCTGGGAAATACTCCAATATACAGTGAGGAACAGAAGTATTTGAACCCCCTGCGATTTTGCAAGTTCTCCCACTTCTCCATCATGGAGGGTCTGACATTCACATTGGAGGACATTCCCACTCTGAGGACAGAATTCAGGAAATCACATTGTATGATTTGTAAAGAATGTATTTGTCTCGCACGGCTGAACAGAAGTATTTGAACCCCTGAGAAGCAGCAAGAATTCTGGCTCTCAAAGACCTGTTACTGCGCCTTTACAAAGTCCATCTCTACTCCACTCATTCATCTCACTTAGTAGCCCCTGTCTGAGCTCTATAAAGACACCTGTCCTCCCCACAGTCAGTCAGACGCCAACTACTACCATGGGCAAGACCAAAGAGCTGTCAAAAGACACCAGAGACAAAACTGTGGACCTCCACAAGGCTGGAAAGGGCTACGGGGCAATTGCCAAGCAGCTTGGTGAAAATAGATCAACTGTTGGAGCAATTGTTAGGAAATGGAAGAGGCTAAAGACGACTGTCAGTCTCCCTCGGACTGGGGCTCCATGCAAGATGTCACCTCGTGGGGTATCACTGATGAGAAGAAAGGTGAGGAATCAGCCCAGAACTACAAGGGAGGAGCTGGTCAATGACATGAAGAGAGCTGGGACCACAGTTTCACAGGTCACTGTCGGTAGAACACTACGCCGTCATGGTTTCCAATCATGCATTGCACGGAAGGTTCCCCTGCTCAAGTCATCACATGTCCAGGCCCGTCTGAAGGTTCCCCTGCTCCAGTCATCACATGTCCAGGCCCGTCTGAAGTTTGCCAATGACCATCTGGATGATGCAGAGGAGGCATGGGAGGAAGTCATGTGGTCAGAGGAGACCAAAGTAGAACTTGTCTAAACTTCACTCATCGTGTTTGGAGGAGAAAGAAGGATGAGTTGCATCCCAAGAACACCATCCCTACTGTGAAGCATGGGGGTGGTAACATCACGCTTTGGGGGTGCTTTTCTGCAAAGGGGACAGGATGACTGCACTGTATTAAGGAGAGGATGAATGGGGCCATTTATTGTGAGATTTGGAGCAACAATCTCCTTCCCTCAGTCAGAGCATTGAAGATGGGTCGTGGATGGGTCTTCCAACATGACAACGACCCGAAGCACACAGCCAGGAGAACCAAGGAGCGGCTCCGTAAGAAGCATATCAAGGTTCTGGAGTGGCCTAGCCAGTCTCCACACCTAAATCCAATAGAACATCTTTGGAGGGAGCTGAAACTCCGTGTTGCTCAGCGACAGCCCCGAAACCTGACAGATCTAGAGGAGATCGGTGTGGAGGAGTCGGTCAAAATCCCTGTTGCAGTGCAAACCTGGCCAAGGACTACAGGAAACGTCTGACCTCTGTAATTGCAGACAAAGGCTTCTGTACCAAATATTAACACGGATCTTCTCAGGGGTTCAAATACTTCTGTTCAGCCGTATCCATCAATACCAAATGTTGGTTCCATCGGTACAGCGCTGTCATCTACACCCGATTATAACAAACAGGAAGTGACTGAAATGTCCTCATAGACAGTTGTCACCAGAATGAGCATCCCCATTGGAAGACGGACTCACTTTCAGTCCTGGTGGCCACCATTGTTGCCAAACAAGAGAGAGTAAACCTCCCTAAGGCCCCTTTCCCATGGGCGTTCCAATCAGGTCCCAACAGCAGGGCGCAATCTGAGTGTAGCATATGATAGATTATAGTATATATACTGCACTTAGATTCTTATATGCCCCTTTCAGATGCCCGTAGAGCAGAGCGGGGTCTGCCCATTTCGGCTGCCCATAGAGCAGAGCGGAGTCTGCCCATTTCGGCCACCCAAAGAGAAGAGCGGGGTATGCCCATTTTGGCCGCCCATAGAGCAGAGCGGAGTCTGCCCATTTTGGCTGCCCATAGAACAGAGCAGTGTCTGCCCATTTTGGCCGCCCATAGAGCAGAGCGGGGTCTGTCCATTTCGGCTGCCCATAGAGCAGAGTGGGGCCTGCCCATGTTGGCCGCCCATAGAGCAGAGCGGAGTCTGTCCATTTCGGCTGCCCATAGAGCAGAGTGGGGCCTGCCCATGTTGGCCGCCCATAGAGCAGAGCGGGGTCTGCCCATTTCGGCCGCCCATAGAGCAGAGCGGAGTCTGCCCATTTCGGCCGCCCATAGAGCAGAGCGGAGTCTGCCCATTTCGGCCGCCCATAGAGCAGAGCGGAGTCTGCCCATTTCGGCCGCCCATAGAGCAGAGCGGGGTCTGCCCATTTCGGCCGCCCATAGAGCAGAGCGGGGTCTGCCCATTTCGGCCGCCCATAGAGCAGAGCGGAGTCTGCTCATTTCGGCCGCCCATAGAGCAGAGTGGGGTCTGCCCATTTCGGCCGCCCATAGAGCAAAGCGGAGTCTGCCCATTTCGGCTGCCCATAGAGCAGAGCGGGGTCTGCCCATTTCGGCCGCCCATAGAGCAGAGCGGAGTCTGCCCATTTCGGCCGCCCATAGAGCAGAGTGGAGTCTGCCCATTTCGGCCGCCCATAGAGCAGAGCGGAGTCTGCCCATTTCCGCCGCCCATAGAGCAGAGCGGGGTCTGCCCATTTCGGCCGCCCATAGAGCAGAGCGGAGTCTGCCCATTTTGGCCGCCCATAGAGCAGAGCGGGGTCTGCCTATTTCTCCTCTGCAGAAACTGAATGGGCCCAGATGTGACAACTTTCCCACTCTGCTTCGAACAGCTCAAGGATCCCCTACTGATCACAACGGAGTCAGTCAGCCCCATATGAAAGGGGCACAAAGGAGACACAGGAGGCAGTAAAAACTTGGGGGGGGGGGGGGCAGGAGGGTGAACTTAGTAGTAAAACAAAAGGATAACATACAAACTCGAAAGGGGTCATTGATATGGTTGTCACTGAACCTGGGACCTTGGTGCTGCAAGAGTGCAAACTAAAATGTTCCCAGTATGCAGATTCCTAAAATGCAATTTTATATTAAATATGTTTAAAAAGTAGCAGATTATTGGACATTGTTTGGACACCTTTGGACATAGGATACCTTTGGACACCTTTGGACATTGGACACCTTTGGACATAGGATACCTTTGGACATTGTTTGTACACCATTGGACATCTTTGGACATTGTTTGGACACCTTTGGACTTTGGACACCTTTGGACATTGTTTGGACACCTTTGGACATAGGATACCTTTGGACATTGTTTGGACACCTTTGGACATTGTTTGTACACCATTGGACATTGGACACCTTTGGACATTGTTTGGACACCTTTGGACTTTGGACACCTTTGGACATTGTTTGGACACCTTTGGACATTGTTTGGACATTGGACACCTTTGGACATTGTTTGGACACCTTTGGACATAGGATACCTTTGGACATTGTTTGGACACCTTTGGACATAGGATACCTTTGGACATTGTTTGGACACCTTTGGACATTGTTTGGACACCTTTGGGCATCAGATACCTTTGGACATTGTTTGGACACCTTTGGACACTCTTTACTCTGTCAGCATATGGATATGGAAAGTCATCTCCTCCCCCCCAAAATTGGCCATAGCGTGCAAAGATGTGGGCGGGAGAACTGTACGGTTTGGGAGAGGAACCGCAATCTTGTAAAATACTTGGGAATATGTGGCCTTCCAATACAATTTTTTATTAATATAATATTATATATATTTTGTATATTATTTATTTTTTAAATTGTCATTAAAGTCGACTCCCTTTCATAGGTGACATGTATTTCCTATCTTACTTTTGTATGCTGCAAAAAAAAAAAAAAAAAAAAGCGTCCAGGGGATTATTCTCATAATCCTGAACTTCACCAGAGTTATTCAGCTGCAACTGCTTGGGAATTAATTCCTTTAAAATGTCAGCGGTATTTGTAAATAAATCATATTAACCCGTTGAGAAGATAGGCGCTGAGATTTACGACGTTTAGCCCAAAAAAAAAAAATAAAAAAGAAGGAGTGAGACTACTAGGCCAGGCTGTCAATACCTTCAAAGTCAGACCTTCTGCCGCAGCCAAAGTTTTTTCCTATTAAATATCTGTGGTTTAAACTTGTACATGGTAACAATAAACGGAGTAATTTAGGATGGAGGACTTGTGAGAAGGGGGGGGGGGGAATGGGAATTCTATAATAGCTCAGGCTGAGCTGCTTTGGCCCTGAGACAGGCACTAATGGAGGACTGCGGCTAAATGTACGCGAGGTGGGCTTCCAGGGTGGTGTTCTGGTCGTATGGACAAGGCTGAGCTTCTCTAGGAAGGTCGATGTTTTTTGGACCTCATAGTCCCCAGGAAGATGGGATTCCATTCAGTTACCATATGTGATCATTCTATGTTATACATTTCATTGGTATCCAGGCTGCTTTATAAATCCAGATTCTGTGGTGTCCATGAAACCTTCCAGGGGGTGTTGGGGGGGCTCTGACACAACGAAAATGGACTTTAAACTGGAAACATCAAATTTATAAATAAGATGAATATAATACATTGTATTGAATATTATTCGTGGGCATCTCATGTCTGGTGGGGGTGGGATACCCTAGTGGGGCGTTGCTACGGGTAACATGGGTCTTACAGTCTTCAAGTTCCAAAAAAAATACAATAAAGTTTATTTAATTTAGAATGTTAGCGGCGAATGTTGGGAGTCCAGAGTGACCTGAAATATTCCCGAGATTATTAAATGTTCATAAAATATCAGCTGTATACGTTCTGCAGATCCATTTCCATCCCATCTGAAAGCACAGGTTGCTGTCATGGCGTCCATGACACCTTCCGGAGGGTGGTCACTGCCTGGGGGTCTAATTATTTCAGGTACTTATATAGCGCCGTCAGTTTACGCAGCACTTTACATATATATTGTACATTCACATCAGTCCCTAACCCTCAAGGGGCAATCTAAGGACCCTAACTTACATACACATATTAGGGCCAATTTAGACAGGAGCCAGTTAACCTACCTGCATGTCTTTGGAGTGTGGGAGGAAACCCACACAGGCACAGGGAGAACATGCAAACTCCAGGCAGGTGGTGCCGTGGCTGGGATTCGAACCCATGACCCGAGTACTGCCAGGCAGAAGTGCTAACCATTTAGTCACTGTGCTGCTAATACAATGAGAATCGATTCGGTAGAATTTAGGTATTGAAAAAAAAATCAAATGTATAAGTAAGATGAATATAATACATTGTATTGAATTAATATTCGTGGACATCTCGTGTCTGGTGGGGGTGGGATACCCTAGTAGGGCGTTGCTACGGGTAACATGGGTCTTACAGTATTCAAGTTCCAAAAAAAATACAATAAAGTTTATTTAATTTTGTATGTTAGCGGCAAATGTTGGGAGTCCAGAGGGACCTGAAATATTCCCCAGATTATTAAATGTTCATAAAATATCAGCTGTATACGTTCTGCAGATCCATTTCCATCCCTTCCCTCCCATCTAAGAACACAGGTTGCTGTCATGGCGTCCATGACACCTTCCGGAGGGTTGTTGGGTGGCCACTGACCGGGGGTCTGATACAACCGAAATCGATTCGCTAGATATTCTTAGATGATATGACAGTAGAACATTGCTTACCCCGGTATATACCCCAGTAGGACATTGCTTACCCCGGTATATACCCCAGTAGGACATTGCTTACCCCGGTATATACCCCAGTAGGACATTGCTTACCCCGGTATATACCCCAGTAGGACATTGCTTACCCCGGTATATACCCCAGTAGGACATTGCTTACCCCGGTATATACCCCAGTAGGACATTGCATACCCCGGTATATACCCCAGTAGGACATTGCTTACCCCAGTAGGACATTGATTACCCTGGTATATACCCCAGTAGAACATTGATTACCCCGGTATATACCCCAGTAGGCCATTGCTTACCCCATTAGGACATTGATTACCCCAGTATATACCCAGTAGGACATTGATTAGACCAGTATATACCCCAGTAGGACATTGCTTACCCCGGTATATACCCCAGTAGGACATTGCTTACCCCCATATATACCCCAGTAGGACATTGCTTACTCCAGTATATACCCCAGTAGGACATTGCATACCCCGGTATATACCCCAGTAGGACATTGCTTACCCCGGTATATACCCCAGTAGGACATTGCTTACCCCGGTATATACCCCAGTAGGACATTGCTTACTCCGGTATATACCCCAGTAGGACATTGCATACCCCAGTATATACCCCAGTAGGACATTGCATACCCCGGTATATACCCCAGTAGGACATTGATTACCCCGGTAGGACATTGCTTACCCCAGTAGGACATTGATTACCCTGGTATATACCCCAGTAGGACATTGATTATCCCAGTATATACCCCAGTAGAACATTGATTACCCCGGTATATACCCCAGTAGGACATTGCTTGCCCCAGTATATACCCCAGTAGGACATTGCTTACTCCGGTATATACCCCAGTAGGACATTGCTTACTCCAGTATATACCCCAGTAGGACATTGCTTTGGGTAATAAAGGTCTCAAATTGGTGTTCTGACCCAAATCCCAACACTTTTGCAAAAAAAAATCCAACAAAGTTCATGTAATTATCAGCGAGTGTTAGGAGTTCGGGACGACCTGAAATATTCACACGCCTCGAATTAAATGTTAATATATTTAAAAAATATCATCTGTATTTGTTCTCCGGGTCCATTCTTCATCCCCGGCTCCCATGTTCCAGATAAAAAGGCACACATACATAATGCAGGGATATTGTTCATCTATTATCCATCTGCCCCCCCCCCCCCCCGGTGTGAAATAAGCAGCACGCTTCTTTGGTTTATGTCCACAAAAAAAAAAAAAATTAGGAAATGTATAAAATTGTCTGTGAAATGATGTTTGCGCACTGAAGGGCGAAGGCCCAGGATGGGGATTTAAAGGGCTCCACAAGAGCACCTCTGCTTTTACCTCCCAGGGACGTGTCCTAATTTCAGACGTCTCGTGTACACACACACACATGTTATATATACACGCATGTTTGTGAAATCAAACAAGCCTTGATGCTTGCACATTAAACATCTGGTTTTTCCCTTGAAGCGAGCGACATTATGGACTAATCTGCTCATTTTAACATTGTATGAAGTCCCCGAGGACTCCCCCTCGCAGGAGCGAGGCATAGATCATTCCGGTAATATATCACATTCACGTATATATATTACACTTAGCAAATTATCAGTGCCAACCCATTGCGAGCGAGCATGTGCGCAACCGCCAAATGAATACAGACACCCTCCAATAATTCTGCAATGCATTAATAAAGTCCTCATTATTATAATAATAAAAATAGTAGCAATATTATTGATGATGATAATGTTATATCCCCCCCCCCCTCACCTCCAGTACACTCAATATATATATATATTTTTTAAATAAATTTAATTTTTTTAAAATATTTATAAAATATAATCTGCCTTTAGTTGCAAACTGTATTTATTGTAAATGTTTACATTTCAAACTCTCTCCTACCCACATCCTTTTGTTCTCTGCAAAGCTGAACATTTTCATTTTTTTCCCCCAACACACAAAAATAAAAAAAACAAGACTTTTTTTTTTCAAATTCATTTTTATTGGAATTACAAAAAATGCAAACATTAAAAAAAAAAAAAAAAAAATTCAGTTACATAATTAGACCTACGTAAGCCATAATTTATTCAAACAATTTACTAGACTTGTATACACCCAAACCGGCCCCCCCCCCCCCCTTTCACTACACCCTCTCCTATAGATTTTTTTTCTTCTCCTTGCAAGGAAAATTAACTCTTTCCACCCTCCCACAATATTTTTTACCCCTATAATCTCTCTATAAATATTGATTTTTTTCTAAAACTTTTTAAGTTTATGTTGCCATCCACATTTTTTTTTAAACCCTTGTAAATATTGTTTTTCTAAAATGTTTTAAATTTATGTTGCAATTCACATTTTTTTTTTTAACCCCTGTGAATATTTTTATTCTAAAACATTTTAAATGTATGTTGCCATCCACATAAAAAAAAGAAATGTGGATGGCAACATAAATGTAAAACGTTTTAGAATAAAAATATTCACAGGGGTTAAAAAAAAGAATGTGAATTGCCCTTGTAAATATTTTGTTTTCTAAAACATTTTAAAATTCATGTTATTATTATTATACAGGATTTATGGCACCAACAGTGTGCTCAGCGCTGTACAATATAACGGGAGACAATACAGATCAATACAAGAGGGTTAGGAGGGCCCTGATCCTGGGAGCTTACAATCTAGGATTGCAATCCACATTTTTTTTTTAACCCTTGTAAATATTTTTTTTTCTAAAACATTTTAAAATTCATGTTGTCATCCACATTTCTTTTTAATCCTTGTAAATACTTTTTTTTTTCTAAAAATTTTTAAATTTATCTTGCCAAGCACATTTTTTTTAAACCCTTGTAAAAAAAAAATTATAAAACCTTTTACATTTATGTTGCCATCCACATTTTTATCAACCCTTGTAAATATTTTTTTTTTCTAAAACCTTTTAAAATGTATGTTGCAATCCACATTTTTTTTTAACCCTTGTAAATATATATATTTTTTACATTTATGTTGCCATCCACATTTTTTTTTTAACCCTTCTGTGGACCCCTGATTAGTTTGCTGGCAGCGCTCGCTCCTTTCCAACCTCATATCCCTCCCACTCTATAGCTATAAACCCCATCCGCCACCCCTGGGAATCACATAAAAAAATAATAGCACAGAGCTGGATGTTGGCTCCTATACCCCCCCCCCCCCAACCTTTGAAATATGTCCCCAAATTCCAAATACTGACCTCTGAAAAATATCTCGAAATTTCAAAACCCTTAGCTGTCCTTTCCATGCCTGTTTTAATTTTGTTTTAAATTTTTACAAAATTTCCCAACTTGGAATGCCCCATAGATACAAAATATCAGGAGCGTGGAGCGGGATGTGCGTCCCCCTCTAGGAAATGCATTGCAGCCGGCTCTGTAGAGTCCCTGGCTCCTCTGGGATGGTTCTGTAACGTTCCTGGCTCCTCTGGGATGGTTCTGTAGAGTCCCTGGCTCCTCTGAGATGGTTCTGTAGAGTCCCTGGCTCCTCTGGGATGGTTCTGTAGCATCCCTGGCTCCTCTGGGATGGTTCTGTAACGTTCCTGGCTCCTCTGGGATGGTTCTGTAACGTTCCTGGCTCCTCTGGGATGGTTCTGTAGAGTCCCTGGCTCCTCTGAGATGGTTCTGTAGAGTCCCTGGCTCCTCTGGGATGGTTCTGTAACGTTCCTGGCTCCTCTGGGATGGTTCTGTAGAGTCCCTGGCTCCTCTGGGATGGTTCTGTAACGTTCCTGGCTCCTCTGGGATGGTTCTGTAGTGTTCCTGGCTCCTCTGGGATGGTTCTGTAACATTCCTGGCTCCTCTGGGATGGTTCTGTAGCATTCCTGGCTCCTCTAAGATGGTTCTGTAGCGTCCCTGGCTCCTCTGGGATGGTTCTGTAGAGTCCCTGGCTCCTCTGGGATGGTTCTGTAGCGTTCCTGGCTCCTCTGGGATGGTTCTGTCAAGTCCCTGGCTCCTCTGGGATGGTTCTGTAGAGTCCCTGGCTCCTCTGGGATGGTTCTGTAGAGTCCCTGGCTCCTCTGGGATGGTTCTGTAGAGTCCCTGGCTCCTCTGGGATGGTTCTGTAGTGTTCCTGGCTCCTCTGGGATGGTTCTGTAGCGTTCCTGGCTCCTCTGGGATGGTTCTGTAGAGTCCCTGGCTCCTCTGGGATGGTTCTGTAGCGTTCCTGGCTCCTCTGGGATGGTTCTGCAGAGTCCCTGGCTCCTCTGGGATGGTTCTGCAGAGTCCCTGGCTCCTCTGGGATGGTTCTGTAGCGTTCCTGGCTCCTCTGGGATGGCTCTGTATCCCAAGGAAATGACTATTTTTTTTTTGAATGCTGTCATCTAGGCTGCTGTCCCGGATTTTCCATACCTGGGTGTGATTCCTGGATGGCGCTCGTCGCCCCGCGCTGCCTGGAGGAGGTGGTAGCTGAAGCCTCAGTCCTCGCCTTAGATCCCAGCTAGGTCTCTGCACCGAACAAGTCCACTGCACACTTTATTTGGGGGGGGGGGGGGATGCGGGATCCAAGCCCCCTAATCTTTCCGCCCCCCCCACCCCAAGATTGCAATGAAGTCTATTGCTGTAAAGAGCTCTCCCCGTGCTTTGTATGCACAGAGACACACACAGCCCCCCTACCCTGCCCTGCATTATTTTTAGCCTTCTCTAATAGTAAATGCATCGTTTCCCTTTGAAGCCCTCACACTTTGCTCTCTTCTTTGCTCTGGGGCCATTGGGGGTCTGCCTATGGAGGGGGGGGGGCACCTGGAAACTGTCCCCAGCTTATCTCCTTTCATCCAACAGCCGGGGGAGCCTGGAAACTGCCAGGCCTAGTAATTGCTTTTTTCAGGCAGCCCAGTGCGGACTGGCCAGCAGCCAATCAGCGCCTTGTTTACAATCGGTGATTGACAGCTGGCTGGCACCTTGCCAGCCAATCACAGACAGCTGGGGGGGGGGACTATGGGGGTTTTAAAAAGAGAAGGGGGGGAGGCTGAGGCAGACTGGGCATTAACTCTTCATGTTCTTTTTTTTTTTTTACATGGATTTTTTTTTTCATGGATTTTTTTTTCATGGATAAAACAAGATATACATATATAAATTTTAAATTTAATTACAGCATTTCCTGACAATCTGACATTCTGCCACCAGCAACACCAAGAACAGAGCAACCACTTGATCATGGAAATCCCCCTTTTTTTCTTTTTTTTTTGGGTGTGAAAGGCCTGTTCAGCTTGGAAATAGTAAATATTCCTGTCTGCAGCTGATCTGCATTATACAGAATTTCCTTCTTCCAGAGAAGTAGGACATTTTCTATTATGTGCGCTTTAAAAAAAAGAGAAAAAAAATGCTTTTCTCCACCCCGAGACACACATATTACAGGTCACAAGTTATAAAAAAAAAAAAAAAGGATTTTTTTTTTATTTTTTATTTATGAAAGGTAATCCCTGAATTTGGCAGTAATTCTGAGAATGTACCCCGAGAATAAACTCCTGGTTTTTAAATTTTTTTTTACAATGATTTTGGAAATATATGAATAAGAATTTCCGCCTTTTCCCCTGAGAGCCGCACATTTACATATGAAATAAATATTATTATAAGAAACACAAAATTATTCATTTATAATTGTGATATTAATCATTTCTGCTGGAACTTAGTGAAGTAGGAACTATATTCAAAGTGTTACTAAACCCAGAACAGAAAAATCAGTCTATCCTAGATTGTCAGCTCCCAGGACCAGCCCCTCCCTCCTAGATTGTCAGCTCCCAGGACCAGCCCCTCCCTCCTAGATTGTAAACTCCCAGGATCAGCCCCTCCCTCTTAGATTGTAAACTCCCAGGATCAGCCCCTCCCTCCTAGATTGTAAACTCCCAGGATCAGCCCCTCCCTCCTAGATTGTAAGCTCCCAGGATCAGCCCCTCCCTCTTAGATTGTAAGCTCCCAGGATCAGCCCCTCCCTCCTAGATTGTAAGCTCCCAGGATCAGGCCCTCCCTCCTAGATTGTAAGCTCCCAGGATCAGCCCCTCCCTCTTAGATTGTAAACTCCCAGGATCAGCCCCTCCCTCTTAGATTGTAAGCTCCCAGGATCAGCCCCTCCCTCCTAGATTGTAAGCTCCCAGGATCAGCCCCTCCCTCTTAGATTGTAAGCTCCCAGGATCAGGCCCTCCTAACCCTCTTGTATTGATCTGTATTTTTGCCAGGGGCAGACTGACCATTTGGAAACTGCCCGAGGGCCTGGGGTCAGTAGGGGGCCCCATGAGATGCCCCTGGTACCTTTTTCATAGGCTTTTTTGAGTTTGGAGAAGGACACAGGGGCCCCATGATCCCCTATTGCCCGGGGCCCCATGAGTTGTCAGTCCGCCCCTGATTGTTGCTGTATTGTCTCCCGTTATATTGTAAAGCGCTGAGCAAACTGTTGGCACCATAAATCCTGTATAATAATATAATAATAATAATAATAAATTAAAAATATATTAAAATGTTTGTATGAATATAATTAGATCAATGTAATGCATTAAATAAATAATAATAATAATATAAGCATTTTCAAGTTTTCTAGATCTGTACATGGATTTTTTTCTTACCCTTTCATGAAAGGCAACCCTTTTAAATTGTTCAGCAACTGTAAGAATTCACCTTGATTTTTGTAAAATATTTGGTTGAAAAAAAAGGATACGATAGATACAGTAATATAAAATGTAGTGCTATTGAACAAATTTGCATACAAATGTTTTTTTTGTTTTTTTTTACATTTGTTCCTGCCGTCTATAATATTAACATAAATAATTATATTATTATTATACAGGATTTATATTATTATTATTATTATTATTAATAATAATAAACAGGATTTATATTATTATACAGGATTTATATTATTATTATTATACAGGATTTATGGCACCAACAGTTTGCTCAGCGCTGTACAATATAACGGGAGACAATACAGTTCAATACAAGAGGGATAGGAGGGCCCTGATCCTGGGAGCTTACAATCTAAGAGGGAGGGCCTGATCCTGGGAGCTTACAATCTAAGAGGGAGGGCCTGATCCTGGGAGCTTACAATCTAAGAGGGAGGGCCTGATCCTGGGAGCTTACAATCTAAGAGGGAGGGCCTGATCCTGGGAGCTTACAATCTAAGAGGGAGGGCCTGATCCTGGGAGCTTACAATCTATTCATAGTAATAATTTTATTATAATATATATTTGGGTAAAAATGAAATCCTGTTTTTTTTTAAACCTTCTACCTAAAGAATGATATTTATGGAAATGTGTAATAATTTTTTTTTGTTCTATAATGTTTATTAAAGAGTAATAATTTTATATTATAATATATATTTCGTTGTAATTAAAAAAAAAAAAAGCCTCTTTGATTTTTGTTTTTTTCCTGCCAACGAAAAAAAAAATTCTATTTATAGCAATATGACAATTTGATATTATAAGGTATAATTATAGGTATTTAAAGTGAAGCAGTTTTGCTTCAAAGAGGAATTTATGTACATTAAAAGAGAAAAAAGGAAACAAATGCAGCCATTAGAATAATTGGGATCCTTTGCTGCTTCCCTGATGCACTTGAATATTGCGGCTCTCTCTGCCTCCCAGGACTCCCCAGGGTCTGTGATCTGCACTTCTGATTCCCTAATCCGCACTGACATTTATCAATAAACACCTCGCTGTGTCACTGGAGGAGAAGAGCAAAAAAAAAAAAAGGAGAAAAAAAAAAAACGAAAAAAAAAACCCCTTAATAATTCCACCTCCCTGCACTAATAACCCCCCCGGCTAATATCTCCACAGCATCTATTATTCATCTGTTCTCTATAGATAGATCCACCCAGATACAGCTCACTGGGCATACATGCAGCGCCCCACCCATCCCCAGAGAGGAACTACAAGTCCCAGCAGGCAATGGCAGCTCCCCTAAAAGACACCCCCCCCCCCCCCCACTGGGAATTTTATTATCACCACTGGAACGTGAAGTCTCCCCCCCCCCCAAAATAAAAAAAGCACAGAAAGATGGGACCTTATTGGTAGCGTCATTTTCAGTTTTCTGGGGTAGTCCGTTGCCCCTAGCAACAAGGATCCCCACCTTTTTAGTTGCTATGGGCAACTGCTCCAAGTTTAATTTTTTTTTTTCTGGGGGGGGCTGTCCTGAATTAATTCCCGGTGTGTGCGTGGGACTACAATACCCACCATCACATGGTCACAAATCCTCCCTGCTGGGACTTACAGTTCTACATCCTCTGCAATAACCCGGGTATGTGAAGGACTACAAGTCCCAGCATAGCAACAAACAAAAAAAAGAAAAATCAGGGGCACCCATCCTCCCCAAAGCCTGGTCTCTCACCTGCTGGGACTTGCAGTTCTACGTCATCTGTTGGGACCCATGCAATAACCCAGGTATGTGAAGGACTACAAGTCCCAGCATTGCAAAAAAAAAAAAAAACTAAATCGGGGCACCCATCCTCTCCAAAGCCTGGTCTCTCACCTGGGACTTGCAGTTCTACATCATCTGCTGGGACTCTGCTTGACGAAATTGCCTTTGTGAAGGACTACAAGTCCCCGCATAGCAAAAAAAAGTCATGGGCACCCATCTGCCCCAAATCCTGGTCTCTCACCTGCTGGGACTTGCAGTTCTACATCATCAGTTGGGACTCATGCAATAACCCAGGTATGTGTAGGACTACAAGTCCCAGCATCACATGGTCACAAATCCTCCCTGCTGGGACTTGCAGTTCTACATCACCTGCTGGGACTCTGCTTGATGAAATTGCCTTTGTGAAGGACTACAAGTCCCAGCAATGCAAAAAAGAAAAAAGAGACATGGGAGCTAACCCGCCTTGGAGTC
The DNA here is from genome assembly GCF_062004578.1 of Staurois parvus. Lineage (NCBI taxonomy): Eukaryota > Metazoa > Chordata > Amphibia > Anura > Ranidae > Staurois > Staurois parvus. The sequence continues at coordinate 63,480 of NW_028319925.1, forward strand.
GTATGATCCGCTGGGACTTGTAGTTCTACATCATCCGCAGGCCTCAGGTTCATGTAATTCCCAATATATGGGACTACAAGTTCCAGCATCACATAGGCACTCATCCACCTTCATAGCTGTTCAAGCCATAACCCAATTATGTGTAGGACTACAAGTCCCAGCCATGGCCAGCACCACAGAGACACCCACCCTCCTGGGAGCCTTATACAATAGCCTGCTGGGACTTGTAGTTCTGCATTCTTTCCTGGGACTCAAATGCATGCAATTCCATGGGACTACAAGTCCCAGCATCACATGCGCAGCTAGTCTCCTTGGAGCTTTATACTATAACCTACTGGGACTTGTTCTTCATCCTCTCCTGGGACTTGTAGTCCTCCATCCTCTCCTGGGACTTGTAGTCCTCCATCCTCTCCTGGGACATGTAGTCCTCCATCCTCTCCTGGGACTTGTAGTCCTCCATCCTCTCCTGGGACTTGTAGCTCTCTGTCATCTCCTGGGACTTGTAGTCCTCCGTCCTCTCTTGGGACTTGTAGGTCTCCGTCCTCTCCTGCGACTTGTAGTTCTCCGTCCTCTCTTGGGACTTGTAGTTCTCCGTCATCTCCTGTGACTTGTAGTCCTCCGTCCTCTCTTGGGACTTGTAGGTCTCCGTCCTCTCCTGCGACTTGTAGTTCTCCGTCATCTCCTGGGACTTGTAGTTCTCCGTCCTCTCCTTGAACTCAGATGCATGCAATCTCCCATGTATGGGACTACAAGTCCCAGCATCACATGGGCACCTATCCAGCTTGGAGCGTTATACTAGAACCTGCTGGGACTAGTAGTCCTTCATCCTCTCCTGGGACTTGTAGTCCTCAGTCCTCTCCTGAGACTTGTAGTCCTCTGTCCTCTCCTGGCACTTGTAGTCTTTTAACCTCTACTGGGACTTGTAGTCCTCCGTCCTCTCCTGGGACTTGTAGTCCTCCCCCTCTCCTGGGACTAGTAGTCCTTCCCCTTTCCTGAGACTAGTAGTCCACCCCCTCTCCTGGGACTTGTAGTCCTCCCTCCTCTCCTGGGACTTGTAGTCCTCCCTCCTCTCATGGGAGTAGTAGTCCTTTGTCCACCTGGGACTTGTAGTCCTCTGTCCTCTCCTGGGACTTGTAGTCCTCCCCCTCTCCTGGGACTTGTAGTCCTCTGTCATCTCCTGGGACTTGTAGTCCTCCGTCCTCTCCTGGAACTAGTAGTCCTCCGTCCTCTCCAGGGACTTGTAGTCCTCCCTCCTCTCCTGGGACTAGTAGTCCTCTCTCCTCTCCTGGGACTTGTAGTCCTCCTCCTTCTCCTGGGACTTGTAGTCCTCCTCCTTCTCCTGGGACTTGTAATCCACCCTCCTCTCCTGGGACTTGTAGTCCTCCCCCTTCTCCTGGGACTTGTAGTCCTCCCTCCTCTCCTGGGACTTGTAGTCCTCCCCCTCTCCTGGCACTTGTAGTCCTCCCTCCTCTCCTGGCACTTGTAGTCCTCCCCCTCTCCTGGCACTTGTAGTCCTCCCTCCTCTCCTGGCACTTGTAGTCCTCCCTCCTCTCCTGGCACTTGTAGTCCTCCGTCCTCTGCTGGCACTTGTAGTCCTCTCCTGGCACTTGTAGTCCTCCCCCCTCTCCTGGGACTTGTAGTCCTCCCTCCTCTCCTGGCACTTGTAGTCCTCTCCCTCTCCTGGGACTTGTAGTCCTCTCCCTCTCCTGGGACTTGTAGTCCTCCCTCCTCTCCTGGGACTTGTAGTCCTCCGTCCTCTGCTGGCACTTGTAGTCCTCTCCTGGCACTTGTAGTCCTCCCCCCTCTCCTGGGACTTGTAGTCCTCCCTCCTCTCCTGGCACTTGTAGTCCTCTCCCTCTCCTGGGACTTGTAGTCCTCTCCCTCTCCTGGGACTTGTAGTCCTCCCTCCTCTCCTGGGACTTGTAGTCCTCCCTCCTCTCCTGGCACTTGTAGTCCTCTCCCTCTCCTGGGACTTGTAGTCCTCCCCCTCTCCTGGGACTTGTAGTCCTCCCTCCTCTCCTGGGACTTGTAGTCCTCCCTCCTCTCCTGGGACTTGTAGTCCTCCCCCTCTCCTGGGACTTGTACTCCTCCCTCCTCTCCCGGGACTTGTAGTCCTCTCCCGGGACTTGTAGTGATGAGATTCCATTCATTCTCCCTCCTAATGATGAGACATTTGACCCCAGTCCATCATCGTCCTGTCATTGGCCAGTCCCCCCCCCTCCCCCCGCTGAATGACACTCATCCATTGGAGTAGCTGTCAGTAAAGTCCCCCGGGCCCCCCCCCGCCCCTCCCCTCACCCCCATATAACCCCATCCCCTGACCCTTTCCCCTCCGCACCCCTCCCCCGCGCACTCCCCCGCACACTTGAATTAGGCGCCTTTGTGCTCAGCCGCCGACACGCCCACCCGGCTCCTCTGATTGGCAGCCTCGGCCCCGCCTCTCCCTTCCCGATGATTGGCAGCGTCCCGCCCCCTCTCCCCCCCTCTTCCCCCGCCAACCAAGGCCGGTGACGGACAGCTCTCCTCCGCGGCGGCAGCCAATCAGAGGGCCTGTTTACTCCCGGAGCACGGCACGAGCTCCCCGCCGGGCGGCCAATCAGCGCGTCGGGCGAGGCTGGCTGACTGGCAGCGGCTCATTAGTATGCGGGAGAGGGGGGCTGCTAGGGGGAGGGGGGAAGGGAGAGAGAGGTGGGGGGAGGGGGGGGGGCTGCAGAGAGGCTCAGGCCGGAAGAGCCCGGTCCAGTCACTGCATGCAGAGCCCGGGGAGAGCACTACGCCCAGCACCCCCTGCACCCAACAGTAAGTACAACTCCCCGCGATCCGCGCCGCCGGCCGCACCGCACCCCCCCCCCCCCGCACCGCAACGCTTTCATCTCCACAACATTTTACAAATTAAAAAAAAATCCCCTAAAAATCCTTTTACATCCCGTAAAAAAAAATAAAAAATAGACCTTTAATAAAAGAATTCCCTGAAAAAAAAATTAAATTCGCTCTTTTCTGTCCCAAAATAATTTATAAAATACAGAAATAATAAAAAAAACTCCGCAAATCCCCCGAATCCTCCATCAAATCCCAGAAAAGGAGAAAACATTTTATTTTCATTTAAAAAAAAAGGGGGGGGGGATTTTTATTTTCTTTTTTCGCGATTGTTTAATCAGATCACAAAGAGATCGTCTGGGGGGGGGAGGGGGGGATTTATCGTTCAGGAAACGGACGACGGGATCGGAAAATAATACAGAAATAATAATAATCAGCAGATTACATTTGTGATAAATACCGGACAGGAAATGGAATTGTTACATTGTGTCCCCCCCCCCCCGAACCTTCCATCCGAACCTTCCATCCGAACACCATCGCCGATTTTATCAAACATAATCCGGATCTCAAACCGAATTTACAGCCGATTTATCAATCTGAATTATTTTTTTTTTGGACAAAACACTTTTTTTCTTTTTTTTTTTTATTCGAAAATTATCTCAACTTCCTTCTGCTTTCGTCAATCTCACACTTTTCTTGTGCAAAACTTTTCATTTTTATTCTTTTTTTTATTCTATTTTTTAATTCGTTTGTGGCTGTAATCTGAATTCACATCCTATTTGTCCATCTGACTTTTTTTTAAAGGTGTTTGGAACCCGAATTCTTTATTACATTTGTGGCTATTTATGAAAAAATCGAATCTGAATTTACAGTCGATTTATCAATCTCACGTTTTCTTTTTTTGGTCAAACCAATTTTTTATTATTTTTTTCCTGTACCTGTGTGGCAATAATACGACTTTTATCTGCTTTATCGAGCTGACATTTTTTAAAGGTGTTTGGAGCCCAATTTTATTTTTTATTTTTTTCAGATTGCATACATGTGTGGCTATAAAAAAAAAACCTGAATTTACAGGGATTTATCAATCTGACTTTTCCGTGAGAACCATTTTTTTAATTTTTTTTTTCTTTTTGTACCTTTATGGATATAACAATCACATGACTTTCCGTCTGTTTTGTCAAGCTGACATTTTTTTCAAGGTTTTTGGAGGCCAGTTTTATTGTATTTTTGTTTTAATTACATACACGTGGCTATAAAATCCACATTTTAATCCGAATCTGCAATCTATTTATCAATCTCTCATTTTTTTTTTGGTGTAAACCATTTTTGACATTTTATTTTCAGCTCCTTTACATGTGACTATAACAATAATGTGACTTTCCATCTGCTTCGTCAAACTGACATTTTTTTCAAGGTTTTTTCAGGCCAATTTTATTTTTTTTTAAATATGACGCACATGGGTGGCTATAAAATAATCCAAATTTTATTCTGAATTTGCAGTCTATTTATCAATCTCACAGTTTTTTTGTGCAAACCAACTTTTTCTATTTATTTTTAGTTCCTTACATATGTAACAATAATATGACGTCCCATCTGCTGATATTATTAAAAGGTTTTTGGAACCCTTTTTTTTTTTTTTTTTTTTTTTTTTTTTTCCTTGTGTGGCTATTAAATCTGATTTTGGCCATTTATTGTACAAATTTCTCAGTCCATCTCCTTTAGACCTCGTAGTGCCGGGCCGGCATGTTTGCAGGAAAATAGAAAGTGTTTCGGTTTCACCTCATATTATATGTTATTGGTAAATCTAAAGGAATTGTACAAAAAAATAATATAAAGTATGGACAGTCCTAACAATATGACATTTTTTTTATAGGTTTTTGAAACCTTATTAGCATTTTTTATTTTTAATTCTACACCCTGAATATAAGTCATCTAAGAGTCCACGTGTCAGTCTGACATTTTTTAAAGGTTTTTTTGAACCCCATTTTATTTTACTTTTTTTTTTTTGTTTTGTTTTTTTTTATAACACACATGTGCCTTTCTAATCTGAATTCACAACTGCTTTGTCATGTTTTTGGAACCTTTTTTTTAATGCCATACAGGTGTGGTCATAGAATAAGCCCACATTGTAATCTGAATATAGAGCTGATTCATCAATCTGACCTCTAAAATAATTTTGGAACCCAATTTTACTTCTTTTTTTTTAGACTTTTTTTTTTTTTTCAATTTCTGGAACCCAATTTTATTTTTATACATTTTTTATTCATTTACCTTTCTATGCTGCTTTGTATATCTGAAACCCAATTTTTTACATTTTTTATTCATTTAGCTTTCTATGCTGCTTTGTATATCTGAAACCCAATTTTTATACATTTTTTATTCATTTAGCTTTCCATGCTGCTTTGTATATCTGAAACCCAATTTTTATACATTTTTTTATTCATTTAGCTTTCTATGCTGCTTTGTATATCTGGAACCCAATTTTTATACATTTTTTTATCAATTTAGCTTTCCATGCTGCTTTGTATATGACCTTTTTAAAAGTATTTTGGAACCCCATTTTTTTTTTTTTTTTTTTGCATCCTGCGTTGTCTATCTGACCTATTTTTAAAGGATTTTATTTATTTTGTTTATTTTGTAATCGTTTTATTCCATGCATGTGGTGTGGCTATAAAATAATAAGGATTTCCTTGCTGCTTTTGTCAACGTTTAAAGGGTGTTGTAGTCCAATTTTATTTTCACTTTTTTTTAATTCCATACATGCCAGATTATAAAATAATCAGAATTTACAGCTGCTTTGTCCTGTTTTTGGAGCCCAGTTTTATTTGTTTATTTTTTATTTTCAACGTCATACACGTGGCTATAGAATGATCCCAAATTCTGAGTTTAGAGTTTATAACTGCTTTGTCGAATTTTAAAATGTCTTCGGAACCCCAATGCATTTCTTTTAATGGCATCCCAATTTTTAATCTGAATTTACAGATGATTTGTCCTGTTTTTGAAACGTGTGTGTGTGTGTATATATATATATATTACATTATATTATTTTTTTTTTATGCCATCCCAATTTTTATTCTGAATTTACAGATGCTTTGTCATGTTTTGTAAACGTGTATGTGTGTGTGTATATATATATATATATATATATATATATATATATATATATTTTTTTTTTAATGGCATCCCAATTTTTAATCTGAATTTACAGATGCCTCGTCATGTTTTCGAAACGTGTGTGTGTATATATATATATTACATTATATTATTATTATTTTTTTATGCCATCCCAATTTTTATTCTGAATTTACAGATGCTTTGTCATGTTTTGTAAACGTGTGTATATATATATAATATAATTAAATTATATATATATATATATATATATATATATTTTTTTTTTTTAATGGCATCCCAATTTTTAATCTGAATTTACAGATGCCTCGTCATGTTTTCGAAACGTGTGTATATATATATATATATATATATTACATTATATTATTATTATTTCTTTTTTTATGCCATCCCAATTTTTATTCTGAATTTACAGATGCTTTGTCCTGTTTTGTAGACGTGTGTATATATATATATATATATGTGTGTATATTATATAATTCAATGATATATATATATTTTTTTAATGCCATCCCAAATGTATTTCTGCATTCGCAGCTGCTGTATCCATCAGACATTTTTGTAAAGGTTTT
>NW_028319925.1:97500-106610 GCF_062004578.1 Staurois parvus
TAAGAGGGAGGGGCTGATCCTGGGAGTTTACAATCTAAGAGGGAGGGGCTGATCCTGGGAGTTTACAATCTAAGAGGGAGGGGCTGATCCTGGGAGTTTACAATCTAAGAGGGAGGGGCTGATCCTGGGAGTTTACAATCTAAGAGGGAGGGGCTGATCCTGGGAGTTTACAATCTAAGAGGGAGGGGCTGATCCTGGGAGTTTACAATCTAAGAGGGAGGGGCTGATCCTGGGAGTTTACAATCTAAGAGGAAGGGCCTGATCCTGGGAGCTTACAATCTAAGAGGGAGGGGCTGATCCTGGGAGTTTACAATCTAAGAGGAAGGGCCTGATCCTGGGAGCTTACAATCTAAGAGGGAGGGGCTGATCCTGGGAGCTTACAATCTAAGAGGGAGGGGCTGATCCTGGGAGCTTACAATCTAAGAGTGTAATATCTGCCTTCATTTTGTAAAGTGCTGAGCAAACTGTCGGCACAATATAAATCCTGCATAATAATAATAATATTTATCTGTAAGGGTAACGCTGCATTAAGTTTGTAAAAACATTTTGTTTCTTAATTGTTTGCAGAAGTTGCGGTTTTAGGTTTTGTGATTTGTATCGCGGTGCCTAGACTTTGCCATGTGATATCTTAATCATTTTTTTTTTCCTGTGGTTTTTTTTTTTCAATATTTCTAGATTTTTTTTTTATATATACATTTTTTTATGCTCTTATATTGATCGATCTAAGAAGGGAGAAGAGCTAAATGTACCAAAATGTTTGTGTGAGTGATAATGGAGAAATATTTTATTAGAATGTTTTTTTTTTTAATTATAAAATGTATGAATCTAATGGGCAAGTCTGTGTGTATATGTGTTTCTTCATCCATTCACATCCGTTTCTTCATCCATTCACATCCTTTTCTTCATCCATTCACATCCTTTTCTTCATCCATTCACATCTATTCACATCCGTTTCTTCATCCATTCACATCTATTCACATCCATTTTTCATCCGTTTACATCCTTTTTTCCACACAGAAGTAGCGACTGACAGGTACTCACCCATTTTTATATATTTCTTTTTTAAATCGGAAAAAAATATAATATATATATATATATACACACTAATAAAATATATAAAAAAAAAACACGAAAGTAGCAACTGACAGGTACTTGCCCATTTTTTATATTTCTTTTTTAAATTAAAAAAATAAAATCATTAAATAAAAAATATATATATAAAAATGGGCAAGTAGCTGTCAGTTGCTACTTTTGTGTTTTTTTAATATTTTATTAGTGTGTATATATATATATTATATTTTTTTCCCGATTTAAAAAAGAAATCTATAGAAATGGGCGAGTAGCTGTCAGTTGTTACTTTTGTGTTTTTTTTGTTTCGTTTTGTTTTGTGCCGTTTTCAGCACACGGCAGCCCCTTTCTGGTTCTCTGGAGTCCTCCAGGCCCAAAGCCTGTGTATGAAGAATCTGCTGGAAGGCGGCGTGAATGTTCCGGGGTTGCGGCGCGGAGAACATTTGTTACATAAGTTCAGCCGGGACTGTAACTCATCCGGACGCAGGACTGTGAATGTTTAGCACACGCATGCTATAGAGTGTCTCCTCTAAAAATAAATGATTTATTTTGCACAGAAATAACCGAGTTCCCTAGGATTGCGTCCCTGTTGGGGGGCGGGATCACTTGTGCGCAGAACGCATTCCCATTGGCGGTTGGGTTTTACGGTTGTCATGACGAGCGGGAATAGCTGGCAGCCAATTGGTGGGTCTTCATTCCTCCCGGGGATCATATTATGACAAAGGACAGGGAGGGGGTCCAGCACAGCAGATAATCGGGTCTGGGATGTATGGGGGGGGGGTATATGGAGGGGGGGGCAGTCAGCCAGTCGATGGTCTATGGCGTCTATTTATAAAGTGCGGAATGGCAGATTCACCGGAGATTTACCGCACATTGGCCGGGTAACCTTTCCTCTGGACTGGGGGGGGGTCAGGGCTTTCCTATGGAGGGACGGCATTACACTTTACACTGATCGATTATACAACTAACATTGGAAAAGATCGACCCTCCATTTCATCCACACACATTGCTCTTTAATATTTATTGATCAAAAGATACAACTATACAGATATACATTGCACAAGATCGACCCTGTATTTGATCGATTTTATGTATTGCATTTATATATTACACCTTGAATAAGATCGACCCTGTATTTGATCGATTTTATGTATTGCATTTATATATTACACCTTGAATAAGATCGACCCTGTATTTGATCGATTTTATGTATTGCATTTATATATTACACCTTGAATAAGATCGACCCTGTATTTGATCGATTTGTATATTGCTCCAATCATAATATGCAACTATACCGATTACATTGAATAAGGTCGACCCTGTATTTGATCGATTTGTCTATTACACCTTTTCTTGATTGATCATAAGATACAATTATACCAATTAAATCGAATAAACTGAACTCTGGGCACAAAAACTTATATAAATGTATAAAAAACATGAATATAAATAAATATAAAAATACAAAAAATAAATATAAATGGCAGCAAAGTATACAAATCCCCTCTTGTGCTCACCAGACGCACAACGGATTTACAGCAGCAGATCATTTTTTGTAAAAGTAGTCTTGACGTCATCGCAGTGCTGTGCATAGAGGTGTGGGAGGGGCCCAGCAGGCTCCACCCACTACAAGCTGCCTGCAAAAAGAGAGCGGAGCTACAGGAGGGGCCCAGTAGACTCCACCTACTACAAGAGGGGGCGGAGTCCAGACCAGTCCCAAGGCACAAGGAGAGAGAGCAGAGTTGCAGGAGGGGCCCAGTAGACTCCACCTACTACAAGAGGGGGCGGAGTCCAGACCAGTCCCAAGGCACAAGGAGAGAGAGCAGAGTTGCAGGAGGGGCCCAGTAGACTCCACCTACTACAAGAGGGGGCGGAGTCCAGACCAGTCCCAAGGCACAAGGAGAGAGAGCAGAGTTGCAGGAGGGGTCCAGTAGACTCCACCTACTACAAGAGGGGGCGGAGTCCAGACCAGTCCCAAGGCACAAGGAGAGAGAGCAGAGTTGCAGGAGGGGCCCAGTAGACTCCACCTACTACAAGAGGGGGCGGAGTCCAGACCAGTCCCAAGGCACAAGGAGAGAGAGCAGAGTTGCAGGAGGGGCCCAGTAGACTCCACCTACTACAAGAGGGGGCGGAGTCCAGACCAGTCCCAAGGCACAAGGAGAGAGAGCAGAGTTGCAGGAGGGGCCCAGTAGACTCCACCTACTACAAGAGGGGGCGGAGTCCAGACCAGTCCCAAGGCACAAGGAGAGAGAGCAGAGTTGCAGGAGGGGTCCAGTAGACTCCACCTACTACAAGAGGGGGCGGAGACCAGACCAGTCCCCTTGCTCTAGGAGAGAATGCAGCAGTGAATGGTCTTTATCCCAGGAAGTCTCACCCTGGAAGAAGTCACATGATGATGGATTTATTTCCTATTCACTTGTCCCGGGTCTCAGCTGTAATTCCTCTTTGTTTCGGGGGGGGGGGGGGGGGGGCAGACTGCAATGCAAAAGAATTCAAATATCACATCTTTGCAGGACAATAGCCTGGGGGAGGGGCAGGGGGGGCATGTTCTATGGACTGTCTGTATAGAGAATGCCCCCAGAAACCTGATGGGGACACTGATAGGAACTCTGATGTAACAGGGACTTTTATGGGGACCCAGTTATAGGGGGTCTCTGATGTTAGGGGATTCTGATAGGGACACTGATGTAAAAGGGGGGGGGGGGGTGAGGGAGTCTGATGTATGGGGGCACTCTGATGGGGACCCTGATGTAAAGGGGGGGAGGGAGTCTGATGTATGGGGGCACTCTGATGGGGACCATGATGTAAAGGGGGGGGAGTCTGATGTATGGGGGCACTCTGATGGGGACCATGATGTAAAGGGGGGGAGGGAGTCTGATGTATGGGGGCACTTTGATGGGGACCATGATGTAAAGGGGGGGGAGTCTGATGTATGGGGGCACTCTGATGGGGACCCTGATGTAAAGGGGGGGAGGGAGTCTGATGTATGGGGGCACTTTGATGGTGACCATGATGTAAAGGGGGGGGAGTCTGATGTATGGGGGCACTCTGATGGGGACCCTGATGTAAAGGGGGGGGGAGGGAGTCTGATGTATGGGGGCACTCTGATGGGGACCATGATGTAAAGGGGGGGGGGAGTCTGATGTATGGGGGCACTCTGATGGGACCCTGATGTAAAGGGGGGGAGGGAGTCTGATGTATGGGGGCACTCTGATGGGGACCATGATGTAAAGGGGGGGAGTCTGATGTATGGGGGCACTCTGATGGGGACCCTGATGTAAAGGGGGGGGGAGGGAGTCTGATGTATGGGGGCACTCTGATGGGGACCATGATGTAAAGGGGGGGGGGAGTCTGATGTATGGGGGCACTCTGATGGGACCCTGATGTAAAGGGGGGGAGGGAGTCTGATGTATGGGGGCACTCTGATGGGGACCCTGATGTAAAGGGGGGGAGGGAGTCTGATGTATGGGGGCACTCTGATGGGGACCATGATGTAAAGGGGGGGGAGTCTGATGTATGGGGGCACTCTGATGGGGACCCTGATGTAAAGGGGGGGAGGGAGTCTGATGTATGGGGGCACTTTGATGGGGACCATGATGTAAAGGGGGGGGAGTCTGATGTATGGGGGCACTCTGATGGGGACCCTGATGTAAAGGGGGGGAGGGAGTCTGATGTATGGGGGCACTTTGATGGTGACCATGATGTAAAGGGGGGGGAGTCTGATGTATGGGGGCACTCTGATGGGGACCCTGATGTAAAGGGGGGGGAGGGAGTCTGATGTATGGGGGCACTCTGATGGGGACCATGATGTAAAGGGGGGGGGAGTCTGATGTATGGGGGCACTCTGATGGGACCCTGATGTAAAGGGGGGGAGGGAGTCTGATGTATGGGGGCACTCTGATGGGGACCATGATGTAAAGGGGGGGGAGTCTGATGTATGGGGGCACTCTGATGGGGACCCTGATGTAAAGGGGGGGGGAGGGAGTCTGATGTATGGGGGCACTCTGATGGGGACCATGATGTAAAGGGGGGGGGGAGTCTGATGTATGGGGGCACTCTGATGGGACCCTGATGTAAAGGGGGGGAGGGAGTCTGATGTATGGGGGCACTGATGGGGACCATGATGTAAAGGGGGGGGAGTCTGATGTATGGGGGCACTCTGATGGGGACCATGATGTAAAGGGGGGGAGGGAGTCTGATGTATGGGGACACTTTGATGGAGACTCTGATGTAAATGGGGGGAGGGAGTCTGATGTATGGGGACACTCTGATGGAGACTCTGATGTATGGGGTACTCCAATAGAGACTATGATGTGGGGGTGGGGAGACTCTGATGGGGATCCTGATGTAAGGAGAACTCTGGTAGGAACTCCAATGTAAGAGGGGACTCTGATAGGGACTATGATGTAAGGGGGTACTCTGAAAGGAACTTCAATGCAAGGAGCACTTTAATGGGGACTCTGATGTGGGGGGGGGGGGGCACCTTAATTTAATAAACTATTTTTAATATAATTTTGTTTAATACTTTCTTTCCACCTCATATCTGTCCTGTTTCTGCCTCTATATGTTCTCTGTATTTGTTTTCTATACACAGTCAGACTTTTGACTTAAACTTCCCCAAATCATAACTAAATGTTTCATTTTCTCATTTTTTCTTTCTAGAGAATGATACCGGAGCTTCAAGCGGAGCCCGGCACCGCCCCCGGGACCTCCCACTGAATAGTACCGCCCTATCTTACTCTCCCTCCCGGTATGGACGGCCGGGAATTTGTTCCCCCTCCTCACCTGAGCCACCGTGGAGCTGGCCGGATGAACCCGCCTGCAGGCCACAGTGCGGTGCAGCACCCAGGACACTTCCAAGCCACCAAGTACTTCTCCTCCCCTCTCCCCATGGCGACCCATACTGGTAAGTTCCATTTTTCTTCACTCCGGACCGATGTCCGCGTACTTGTGGTGTCTTCTGGTTGTCACCTGACCACTCACTCTGGATGGCGTGGTGTAGTATTGGTTATTCAAGGCTGGCAGGAGAATGCAAATGTCTGCTCTTGTGGTGATCTTGGGCATCATTGGGTGAGTAGGTCGTTGCCCACACGGGTCATTAGTTGGCTTTCATGTGGCCTCGTAGAGAAGTGAGCATGTGTATCGGTCAGTAGCAGTTCTACAACCACTTTTATATGTAATCATCTGAAGACGGTCTGCCATGTACATCACTGGAGCAAGCGGTGGTCCAAAGTCCAATCCCAATGGAAAATGAGAATTTGCTGTCTAGACCAGACTTTCTACCTTTTTACCCCAGAGGAACCCTTGAAATTATTTTCAGATTTTGGGGAACACCTACTAAAAAAAACATTCATGAGAGGTCAGTGCAGTGGGAAGAATGCGCCTTACAATGGGGGTCAACTAAAGCTAGTTCATTGGAGTCAGTGGGAAGAAAGCACCTAGCCAGTTTATTGGGGGTCAATGGGAAGAAGGCACCTTATGGCATTGGTCAACTAAAGCCAGTTCAATGGGGGTCAATGGGAAGAAGGCACCTTACAGTGGAGGTCAACTAAAGTCAGTTCATTGGGGGTCAATAGGAAGAAGGCACCTTACAGTGGAGGTCAACTAAAGCCAGTTCAATGGGGGTCAATGGGAAGAAGGCACCTTACAGTGGAGGTCAACTAAAGCCAGTTCATTGGGGGTCAATGGGAAGAAGGCACCTTACAGTGGAGGTCAACTAAAGCCAGTTCATTGGGGGTCAATGGGAAGAAGGCACCTTACAGTGGAGGTCAACTAAAGCCAGTTCATTGGGGGTCAATGGGAAGAAGGCACCTTACAGTGGAGGTCAACTAAAGCCAGTTCATTGGGGGTCAATGGGAAGAAGGCACCTTACAGTGGAGGTCAACTAAAGCCAGTTTATTGGGGGTCAGTGGGAAGAAGGCACCTTACAGTGGAGGGTGGAGGTTGACCAAAGCCAGTTTGTTGGGGGTCAGTGGGAAGAAGGCACCTTACAGACATCTAAAAGATCCTTGGTGTCATGTTGCTGACTCTTCCAAGTGGAGTAGACCTGGGACCAAGCACCATCAGATTGGAGGTCAATCAGCCATACCTCAAGGAACCTCCAGCAACCTCTGGAGGAACCTCGGCGTTCCATAGAACCCAAGCTGAGAATGGCTGGTCTAGAACGACTAGTGTCCAGTTGATATCAGTTTTATGTGATTTCCTGTCCCTTTGGATAGATTCCATCTCCTTTCCCGTTGTGTCTTCAGGACAGGAAGTCCATAGAAATGTCCCCGGGAGGAGCAGTGTTTTTCAACGATTCCCCCTCTACTCAAGACTTTGAAAAAGGTTTTCATTTTGGATATTTACTCCGACATTCTCCTGCCTGAACGTGCTGTTCTAGTGGCTGGTTCTTACATATGCACTACAGATTATAAGACGTGGAACGTTTTTGTGGATTTTCCTGCAATAAAATAGAACCGAGTAAGGGAGATATTTAACCCGTTGGGGTTTTTATTTTTTTGAACCATGTGTGTGCCATGGAGGAGATTTTCCTTCACTTCCTGTCCAAAACCCTCAACAGGAAGTGAGAGGAAATCCCTTCAAAGTAGGGGGATCCCTGAACTGGTGTCCCCATTGAAAGATTTCCCCTTCATTCCTGTACTTTCAGGAGAATAAATCTCCCTAATGGGGACACAAACCGCAATAAAAACCCGACAGGGTTCCAATCTTTCCCACTGAAAAATAAAAGAGAGAAAAGTTTTGCCTTCAGTTCTAGTTTAGGCAAACCCCAAAAAATTGCGCATCTTGCAGTTTGGTGTGTGGACGCATCTGCTCCATTGAAAATCTCGCTTCGGATTGTCTTCCCCTGACGTTGCATTATGAATGGATATAAAAAAAAACAAATTTCAAAACAAGAAAATGAACGTTTCTATATTTATATATCGCTGTGAAAGGCTCGACGCTTCACTCCAGACAATGTGTGAAAAACCGAGCGACTTTCCACAGATAAGGGGTCGATTTACTAAAACTGGAGCGCTCCGAATCCGTTGTAGCTGTGCATGGCGGCCAATCAGCTTCAAGCTTCAGCTTGTTCCATGAAGCTTTGACATTAAAACTTGGAAGCTGATTGGTTCATATGCAGAGCTGCACCAGATCTGTTTAAAACATTTTTAAAAAAATATATATATAAAAAAAAAATTATATATTTTTTTTTAAATATTTTTTATATATTTTGTAATATATAAAAAACACATTTCAACATACAGTATATATATATATATATATATATATGAAAAATATTTTTTAAAATTATATATTTTTTAAAATATATTCTTAAAATTTTTTTAAACATAAAAAGTAATTAACATATATTTTTACATATATTTGCAAATGTATTCCACAAATGTAGATTAAATGTGTTTTTAAAAATATTTTCATATATTTTGTAATATATAAAAAACGCATTTCAACATACGAGAGAGAGGTGGGGGGGGGGAGAGAGAGGGAGAATGAGAGAGAGACGGAGAGGGGGGGGGGAGAGGGGGGAGAGAGAGAGGGGGGCAGAAGGATAGAGAGGGAGGAGGGAGAGAGGGGGGAGGGAGAAGGAGAGAGAAGGGGGAGGAGAGGGGGGAGAGGAGAGAGGGAGAAGGATAGAGAGGAAGGAGGGAGAGAGAGGGGGGGAGGGAGAAGGAGAGAGAGAGGGGGGGGGAGAGGAGAGAGGGGGAGAGAGGAGAGAGAGGGAGAAGGAGAGAGAGGGAGAGAGGGGGGGAAGGAGAGAGAGGGGGGGGAAGGAGAGAGAGAGGGGGGAAGGAGAGAGAGAGGGAGGGGGGAGAGGAGAGAGGGGGAGAGAGGAGAGAGAGGGAGAAGGAGAGAGAGGGAGAGAGGGGGGGGGAAGGAGAGAGAGAGGGGGGGAAGGAGAGAGAGAGGGGGGGAGAAGGAGAGAGAGAGGGGGGGAGAAGGAGAGAGAGGAAGAGAGAGAGGGGGATAGAAGGAGAGGGGGGGGGGAAGGAAAGAGGGAGGGGGGGAGAGGAGAGAGGGGGAGAGAGGAGAGAGAGAGG
>NW_028319926.1:0-22500 GCF_062004578.1 Staurois parvus
GCTCTAATGAAATTCCTTGTCAATAAGCTCCTTTGTGTCTTATAGCGGACAGGGACTTGTGTGTGCAGTGCTGGGATTAGGAGGTGGGACCGGCTGTACTGGCTGCACATTAACTGCTTCCCGACTCCACTACTCTGCACAACCTTGTTCCCGCGCCTGGCTACTGCCCCCAAGGTGTGAAATATGTCTCTCGCACCCAGAACCTCAGCCTCAGCTCCTCCACGCTGAGAATCTTTATATATCTGTTCTATATTCCATCCTTCTATTGCGCTGGTGCTGGGAAACTCTGCATTCTGTCCATCCCAGTGCTGGCTGTGGTCAGTCACACCAAGATTAAAGTATTCCTGTGTGCCTGGCCTCCTCTGAGCCACAACAAGCATGCATTCAGTAAAGTCAGGGTGAAGGCACAACTTCTGGTGTATGTATTTGTTCCTGATCACTTACAGCATCAGCAAGGCATCAGTGAAGAAGCGTTTCCATGATTTTTTTAGTATAGATCTATGTTTTTATCCACTTACTGTTAATTCACTCACTACCTCTACTGGAAGTCTATTCCCAGCATCAACTACTCTTCTGGTAAAATAATACTTTCCACAACTAGTGCTGAACTTTCCTCCTGCTAGTTGGAGGACATGTCCTCGTGTTCTTCATCTTGGCTTCATATTGAAGATAATGCCCTTCTGAATCCCCCAGACCTTTCATCATTTGGTTCCCCCGTCTCTCGACTCGTTCTATCTTATCAATATCTTTTTGTAAGAGAAGTCTCCAGAACTGGACAGAGTATTCTAAAGGAGGTCCAACTAAAGATCTATATAGAGGAATCGGGACCTCCTTCCTCCTGCCGGTGGCCCCTCTAGTGATATGAAGATCTATATAGAGGAATCGGGACCTCCTTCCTCCTGCCGGTGACCCGTCTAGTGATATAACGATCTATATGGAGGAATCAGGACCTCCTTCCTCCTGCCGGCGACCCCTCTGGTGAAATAAAGATCTATATAGAGGAATCAGGACCTCCTTCCTCCTGCCGGTGACCGTCTAGTGATATAAATATCTATATGGAGGAATCAGGACCTCCTTCCTCCTGCCGGTGACCGTCTAGTGATATAAATATCTATATGGAGGAATCGGGACCTCCTTCCTCCTGCCTACGACCCCTCTGGTGAAATAAAGATCTATATAGAGGACTTAGGACCTCCATCCTCCTGCCGGTGACCCCTCCAGTGATATAAAGATCTATATAGAGGAATCAGGGCCTCCTTCCTCCTGCCGGTGACCCCTCCAGTGATATAAAGATCTATATAGAGGAATCGGGACCTCCTTCCTCCTGCCGATGACCCCTCTAGTGATATGAAGATCTATATAGAGGAATCGGGACCTCCTTCCTCCTGCCGGTGACCCGTCTAGTGATATAAAGATCTATATGGAGGAATCAGGACCTCCTTCCTCCTGCCGGCGACCCCTCTGGTGAAATAAAGATCTATATAGAGGAATCAGGACCTCCTTCCTCCTGCCGGTGACCCCTCTAGTGATATAAAGATCTATATAGAGGAATCAGGACCTCCTTCCTCCTTCCGGTGACCCCTCTAGTGATAGGATCTATATAGAGGAATCAGAACCTCCTTCCTCCTTCCGGTGATCCCTCTAGTGATATAAAGATCTATATAGAGGACTTAGGACCTCCATCCTCCTGCCGGTGACCCCTCCAGTGATATAAAGATCTATATAGAGGAATCGGGACCTCCGTCCTCCTGCCGGTGACCCCTCTAGTGATATGAAGATCTATATGGAGGAATCAGGACCTCCTTCCTCCTGCCGGCGACCCCTCTGGTGAAATAAAGATCTATATAGAGGAATCAGGACCTCCTTCCTCCTGCCAGTGATCCGTCTAGTGATATAAAGATCTATATGGAGGAATCAGGACCTCCTTCCTCCTGCCGGCGACCCCTCTGGTGAAATAAAGATCTATATAGAGGAATCATGACCTCCTTCCTCCTGCCGGCGACCCCTCTGGTGAAATAAAGATCTATATAGAGGAATCGGGACCTCCTTCCTCCTGCCGGTGACCCCTCTAGTGATATAAAGATCCATATAGAGGAATCAGGACCTCCTTCCTCCTGCCAGTGACCCCCCTGGTGATATAAAGATCTATATAGAGGAATCAGGACCTCCGTCCTCCTGCCAGTGACCCCCCTGGTGATATAAAGATCTATATAGAGGAATCAGGACCTCCTCTAGTGATATAAAGATCTACATAGAGGAATTAGGACCTCTTTACTCCTGCCAGTGACCCCCCTGGTAATATAAAGATCTATATAGAAGAATCAGGACCTCCATCCTCCTGCCGGTGACCCTTCTAGTGATATAAAGATCTATATAGAGGCATCAGGATCTCCTTGCTCATGCCGGTGACCCCTCTAGTGATATAAAGATCTGTATAGAAGAACCTGGACCTCCTTCCTCCTGCTGGTTATCCCTCTAGTGACATAAAGATCTATATAGAGGAATCAGGACCTCCTTCCTCCTGCTGGTTATCCCTCTAGTGATATAAAGATCTATACAGAAGAATCAGGACCTCCTTCCTCCTGCCAGTGACCCCTCTGGTGATATAAAGTTCTATATAGAGGAGTCAGGACCTCCTTCCTCCTGCTGTTGATCCCTCTAGTGATATAAAAATCTATATAGGGGAATCAAGATCTCATTTCTCCTGCTGTTGATCCCTCCAGAGATAACTAAAGATCTATTTAGAGAAGTTCAGCTACGCTTTCACCCAAAATGCAACGATAGTGACCTTCCTGAAGAATATGGTCAACAAAGGTCTAGCTCAGCATTATTCCTCCAGGGTGTTGCAGCACCTTGGGGTGCCATATGGGTTTCCCTGGGATGCTTGCAAACAGAAGGTGCAATTTGTCTTGGATCAGCATTATGCACTAAAATATTTAAAGTATCTTGCGAGCCAGAAAACAGAAAAAAAGCTCCCTATTGTACACCATAAAATATATATCCTCTATGTAGTCGGATCGCAAACATCTAACACATAACTACCAATGTGAAAAAAATGTGAATAAAATCATATAGTGTTGCGCTCCCAAACCTCCAATAAGGAGATTTGATTTGATTTGGATTTGATTTGAATCAAATCCCCCTGATGAAGCCACGTGACCAGTGGCGTAACGCGTAGGGTTGGGACTGTAACGTCACTCGGAGGGAGTCAGTTCGTTTGCCGGACTACGGTTACATACCTCCGACAGTCAGCGGAGGACTTGGTTCACATTGTGAGACGATTTTCTGAATACAACACATGTGAGTGGTATACTTTGAGTCAATAAAGCCGATCTTTATAAAAGATAAAACACCATGTCGAGATCTTTTTCCTATGTGGAGAGTCGTATGGAGATGAGAATATAGAGGAGTTGAATCCTCTGGAGAAGGGATCAATCCCACAGCACATATCGGTAATTACGGATATCTACTATCCCAAAGAAAGAGTTCTAATCAAGTAGGTTCCAAAGGAGGAGAACCAAAAGCACATATAGCCTAATTGCAGGCAAATAAGGAGGTGAGCGTACATCTGCACTAATGGGAGGATTCACAATCAGTCACGGATTTACATGCAATATGGATTGAAGATTAATTTTCAGCACAAAGTCACTTTTATTATATGGGACACTATCTTCACTGTTGCATTTATTTATATATTTATGCACATTGATTATTTGAATTTTTATAAGTATATTAATATTCATGTTTAATCACAGTTATTATTTTTAGTATTAATCATGGATTAATCATGGAGGTTTTCTAATTATTTAATTCAATATTTTTTGATGTTATTTTTTTATATATATACACAATTTTCATTTTTTGTATATGATTTTAAGGACAGAGATTAAGTGATTTAAATATATTAATTGGAGGTTTGGCAGCATTATGCACTGTCATGGTTTGGGCGGTCCATCAACACCGCAACAACCAATGAAGCCCTAAGGCACAGTGCCCCTCCTGCAGTATGGCAATGAATGCTGAGAAGGGGACTCTGTGATGGGGGACCCTGATATACAGGGGGGATTCTGACCAAAAGGGAGGAACTTCTGATGTGATGAGGGGATTCTATGATGAGGGGGTTGCTGCTGACATGATGGTGAGGGGACTCTGACATGATGGGGCACCTCTGATATGAAGGGGGGCTTCCGATGTAAAGGTATTTTCATCAAGGCAGATGTGTTCATTGTACCAGGCTCAGGTTTCTCATTGATCTACGCCAGGGGTGCCTCAAGATTAAAGGGTGTCTTGGCTGAAAAAAGGTTGAAAAATGCTGATCTAGCTAATAATGAACGGTGAAAGATGGATTCCAGAGGAAAGGACAAGAAACTCCCAGCAAAAATGTTTTAATTGTTTGTTGCAGCTTTTGAAAAGAAGGTCCTTAATAATTTTGAAAAGTGTTCCACCCTAGAATCCCAGTGTTTTGTCCCATAAAGACACCAAAAACACCCGTTTATCAGATAAATCCAGTGAAGGGTGTCCTTGACAGATAATGGAAGTCAACTTAGATACTTCTCTTCTTGGTTAGTGATTTTCGGCCTGGTAGACTTGGTCTTCATCCTACCAGGCTGGATATCACTAACCAAGAAGAGAAGTATCTAAGTTGACTTCCATTATCTGTCAAGGACACCCTTCACTGGATTTGTCTGATAAACTGGTGGATCCGGAGGCCTTGTACTTTTCAATACCCCTCAATGAAAAGTATGGATGGTGAGGAGATGAACCGGATATCTTTGAGCCCAAATCACAGGTTTTTAGTGATGCTAGGCAGCAAACGACATCTCTGGGAGGACCTGTGTCACTGCCTCTAGGCCTCAAGGCATGGTGTAGGTGCTCAAAATCTATGGGGGTTTCATGGGGCCTCTCACTATATACTGTTGGAACAGTGTAAATCTGTATGGGGGGTGGGGGCAGGGGCGGACTGACCATTTGGAAACTCGGGCACTACCCGAGGGCCCGGGGTCAGTAGGGGGCCCCATGAGATGCCCCTGGTAACTTTTTCATAGGCTTTTTTGAGTTTGGGAAAGGACACACGGGCCACATGATCCCCTATTGCCCAGGGGCCCCATGAGTTGTCAGTCCGCCGCTGGGTGGGGGAGGATGAAAGGATGACCTATCTGTGTACCTCTGCCTTGTATTAACATGGCTCAGGTACATAGACGACATATTCTTTCTATGGTCTGGTACATGCTAGGAGCTGAATGAATTTGTAACCTTCTTAAATATGTGCAATCTTAGATTTATCCCCATACAGTTACTACCTTTTGTATCCTTTGCCCCTCCCTTTAGATTGTAAGCTCTCAGGAGCAGGGCCTTCCTAACCCTCTTGTCTTGGATTGGATTGTAAGGCCTTGTGCACACAAAGGTTTAGCAGCTCCTGTGTGGTGAAGCCTAAAATTCTCGTCTCTTTCCTGCACCCAGGAAGCTGCATGTGCTGCATACATCCACAGTGTTGGGACAAGGTCATATAGCGCCCAGGGCAAAGATGCCAAACTCTGCCCCCCCTCCTCAATTTCTGATATGCAAGCTTAGGGGATCCTATGCCCAGCAGTCTTTCACTTGTCAAAATCACTGCCGCCATAACTACTACTTTCAGCCTTGGAAAAGAAATAAGGCATTCCATCCCTACAGTAAACCATTGAGCCCAGGGCAGCCGCTCCTCCTGCCCAGGGCCGTGGATAAGGGGGTACCACCAGCCCTTCTGTACAGCAGGGGGGCTCAGAAATTTGAGTGAACCAGATTTGGGCAGAGTGGCAAATAGTGGAACCGATCCCCTGTATGGCTCTCTCAGCAGCAGCTGAAAGCCAGCTTCTTCTCCTCTCCCTCCCACTGGCTTTCAGCTGCTGCCGAGAGAGCCATACAAGGAATCGGTTCCAGTAATCACATCACATCGACATACTGTACAATCCAGGGTCACTTGACATTACATAGCCAATCACCTTTAGTTGATGGTCCGTAGCAGTCACATGTTAAAGCATATGCAGCACTTTAACCCTTTTGCTTCCAGAGCCAATTTTGCATTATTTTTTTTAATACGTTTACAAAAATCATTTTAGGCCAGAAGATTACACAAAACCCCCAATATGATATATTTTCTGAAAGCAGACACCCTGGGGCAGCAATGGGCAAACTACGGCCCGCGGGCTGTATAAGGCCCGGCGGACCTTTTAATCCGGCCCGTGAAGCTAGGCTCCCGCTAGGCTCCTCTCACAGTCCGCCCTGAAGACCGGTGTAGCATGAAAATCTGTCTCCTATGAGGATCTGTCCCCCTCGACGTATCTGCGCATGTGCCGGAGATCGCCGATCGGCTGCTAATGCCTGAAACTGGCACATGCGCAGATACGTCGAGGGGGACAGATCCTCATAGGAGATAGATTTTCATGCTACACCGGAACGGCGCGGGAACACGGCGAGAGGAACGCGCGGAGCAAAGGTAAGTGAATTGACACAGGGGGGACTTGGGGACTTAATATGGGGAATGAATTACTATAGAGGGGATGAATTACTATATGGGGGATGAATTACTATAGAGGGGATGAATTACTATATGGGGGATGAATTACTATATGGGGGATGAATTACTATATGGGGGATGAATTACTATGGGGGATGAATTACTATATGGGGGATGAATTACTATGGGGGATGAATTACTATATGGGGGATGAATTACTATGGGGGATGAATTACTATATGGGGGATGAATTACTATATGGGGGATGAATTACTATGGGGGATGAATTACTATATGGGGGATTAATTACTATGCTTACTATGGGGGAATATTACTATACTTACTATGGATGACACATACACATCATTCATCTACTCTTGGTCCGGCCCCCGGGTCCAATATATGAACCCATTGCGGCCCTCAAGTCAAAAAGTTTGCCCACCCCTGCCCTAGGGAATAAAAGAGTGGTAAGTCCAATATTCTATGTCACATGATGTTACAGCAAAGGTCTAGGAAACGCAAAATGTCAGTAAGAAACAAACTAAAGTGAATTTTAGGTGCAGAGAGAGCCATACAGGGGATCAGTTCCAGTAATTGTCTGCCGCACCCATCACCCTCCCTGTGCAGCATATGTTTCCCCCTTGTGTGCCTCCACCCCCACAGTGCTTCCGGCTTCCCTCCTCTCCTTTCCACCGGAAGCTGCAAACACCCAATAGGAACCTTCATGATGGGGAAGGGTCCAGAAAATATGTCACATTTACTAGACCCTTTCTTTACTGAATGAACACAATGGGTGATTGGTACTTATCACTCACTATGTTCATTCATAACTTAAGCCTAGTAAACTGTGTTTTGTTTTTTTGGCTGGGGGGCTGACAGGTTGGCTGTATAGGGCCTTGTGGTTTCTAACAGCAGCCCTGCTCCTGGCCGCCCCTTCTCAGTTAATAGCTGCACAAGGCCATGGTTGCAAAATGGTGCATTTATCTAGAAACGCTGTACATGCATGGATGTACAAACACCAAAGCAGAAGCAATCAGCATTCACCCAACCATGGTGGCGTACAGCCATTCACTTGTGCTGGTAGTTGTATGAAGCACGTACAGCTCCTCGGGTGAAGGAGAATTTACGCTTCAGCTGCTGAAACGCATGTGTGCACTCATTGGCCACTTTATTAGGTCCACCTTGCTAGTGCAAAGAATCTATCCCTCCTTACCCGCCCTACCATGACACCACCACCAGCCTGAACAGTTGATACAAGGCAGGATGGATCCACCCACCATGACACTACCAGCCTGAACCGTTGATACGAAGCAGGATGGAATCACCCCACCATGACCACCAGCCTGAACCGTTGATACAAGGCAGGATGGATCCACCACACCATGACACCACCACCACCACCAGCCTGAACCATTGATACAAGGCAGGATGGATCCATGCTTTCATATTGTCTACACCAAATTCTGACCCTACCACTCCAATGTCACAGCTGAAATCCAGACTCATCAGACCAGGCAACGTTCTTCCAATCTTCTATTGTCCAATTTTGGTGATCCTGTGTGAATTGTAGCCTCCGATTCCTGTTCTTAGCTGACAGGAGTGGTACCCAGTGTGGTCTTTTGCTGCTGTAGCCCATCTGCTTCAAGGTTGGATGTGTTGTGCTTTCAGAGATGGTATTCTGCATATCTTGGTTGTAACGAGTGGTTATCGGAGTTACTGTTACCTTTCTATCATCTGGTACCAGTCTGCCCATTCTCCTCTGACCTCAACAAGGCATTTTCCTCCACACAACTGCCACTCACTGGATATTTTCTCTTTTTTGGACCATTCTCTGTAATCCCTAGAGATGGTTGTGCGTGAAAATCCCAGTAGATCAGCAGTTTTTGAAATACTGAGACCAGACCATCTGGCAGCAACAAACATGTCACATTCAAAGTCACTTAAATCCTCTTTCTTCCCCATTCTGATGTTGGGTTTGAACTTCAGCAAGTCATCTTCACCACGTCTAGATGCCTAAATGCATTGAGTTGCTGCCACGTGATTGGCTGATAAACAGTTTGTGTTACCAAGCAATCGAACAGACGGACCTAATAAAGTGGCCGGTGAGTGTGTGTGCAAAGTTCTGCTCATAGAATACTCAGGTGTGTCCATGTATTGTGGTGTATGTGTGGCTGTGTCTGCACGCTCATTGCGCATATAGTGGCACCAAGCAGGCTATTTAAAGTGGTTGTAAACCTCAGACATGAAATATGAACAAAACACATCCCTCTATAGTGTGTACTTGTCCCAGTCCAGAGCACAAAGTGTCATTTCTGTCTGCTGCCTCCTTCTATGCTATCAGCATGAGTCACTTCTGACAAGTTTTCCCGACACCAAGAGATAAATGGTGACAGGGGAGGGACCTCCAACAGTCACTTCTGATGAGTTTTCCGATTACACCAACAGAAAAATGGCGGCAGGGGAGGTGATTGACAGTTCCTGTGTGCAGTGTGAAGAGGGGGTGTGTCCCTTCCCTCCAATCAGCTATCAGAGCTCTAGTCACTGATGTAACTTCAGCTCTCCGCTCCCTGCTTTTCATAGCTGAAAGATCTTTGTGTAAATCCTGCACTTGGAATGGATGTAGGGGAAAGACAGCTACAGACAAACAGGTACAACTTATGTAGGAGGCTTTGTTTTAGCTCACCTGAGGCCAGTCACTTCACTGGGGATATGGAAGGGTTTACAACCACTTTAAGTCTTGCACCTGCAAGACCAGGGCTGGGAGAGCTCTGGATGTATCTCTGTGACTCCAAATTCTGCGCCCCTCCTCCGCCTCCCTTGTGGATGATACTTCCAGAGGGAGGCGGAGGAGCCGTGGATGACACTTCCAGAGGGAGGCGGAGGAGCCGTGGATGAAACTTCCAGAGGGAGGCGGAGGAGCCGTGGATGATACTTCCAGAGGGAGGCGGAGGAGCCGTGGATGATATTTCCAGAGGGAGGCGGAGGAGCCGTGGATGATACTTCCAGAGTTAGGCGGAGGAGCCGTGGATGATACTTCCAGAGGGAGGCGGAGGAGCCGTGGATGATACTTCCAGAGAGAGGCGGAGGAGCCGTGGATGATATTTCCAGAGGGAGGCGGAGAAGCCGTGGATGATACTTGCAGAGGGAGGCGGAGGAGCCGTGGATGATATTTCCAGAGGGAGGCGGAGAAGCCGTGGATGATATTTCCAGAGAGAGGTGGAGGAGCCGTGGATGATATTTCCAGAGAGAGGCGGAGGAGCCGTGGATGATATTTCCAGAGAGAGGCGGAGGAGCCGTGGATGATTACTGAGGTAGTATGCTACATGACAGTGCCGTACCCACCACAAGATCACAGCTGAATATACATCCATATGGAATTGTATACTCAACAAACAGGAGAAGAAGACCTATTCCCCAACAAACAGCCCAATATTGTCTGCCATCACCCACCCAAGCCTGGGAAAAAAGGAAGTGCATGGACAAAGCCAAAGCAACAACCTTGGCCCCAGCAAGCACCCCAAAAGGGGAACAGAAATGAAGAATGGGCAATAAAGATCTTCAATTTTCTGTGCCAAGACATTCTATGTACCCAGGGACTCATGATGAGTAGGGCAACCTTCTTTTTAAAAGGCTAAGGCACCAACTGGGTACTTCATTCATTGGGATGGCCTAGGACAGGTAGAAGACAACCAGTGAAGGATTGCCACTTTACGGGTTTAAAAGAGAAGCTCATGGAGGAGTACAAGCTTCGTGGACAGTAGCACTAGATCCTGCAAAATGCCCAGAACATATACCTGAAATTCCATTGTAAAAACGATCTCATGTTCTTTTTTTTCTAACATTATTTGGTTTTATTGATATAGTATATAGTACAATCAATAGGAACTACTGTGCCATTGTATTCACTGGTCACCAGCCTATCCTTCAAAGGTTTGCTCTTTTCTGTTGAATACATTTTTATTGAACCCTTTAACAAGCTGGCATACAGTGCAGAAAGAGAGGCCAATAGAAAGAAGTACATGGTCAAAGAAGGTTGAGGCACACAGGACCTTTGTAGTCATATTAGTTTTACATTGTTACGGTTTCTGGAGTTTATGGAGTGTAACCAAGGAGAGTGACCCATAGATTACAAAATGGGCGAGAAGAAGTATTGGAACTAAGCATGGGGTAAGAGTTTGGGGGGAGGTAAGTCTAAGGTTGGGGAAATGTTTCAAGCTACCAAAATCAATGGAAGGGTCAGCTCAATAGGTTCTGAGGTGTAGGAGGCGGCAGGCGAGGTCTGGGGGCAGGTATATGTTGAATCCATGGAGATGACGCTTAACAAAAGATGGACTCTGAAGTTCAATATAGCAGTTATTTTATCACTGGTCGTCATCCTTGATACTCTGGATTTAACCTCCTGCGGTAAGAGTGGATTTCCTTGCTTTTGCTATGGTTTGTTTAGTTGCAGTAAAGAGGAAAATCAATAGTTTATATTACATGTATGTGGTCATCTCTGGTTCGTTACAAAGTAATGCTTCAATAGGGTCCTTGCTGTGATGGTGCTAAAAGAGCGTGGTTAATATATGGTAGATGTTGGGCCATAGGTGGCTATGTTCCAGAATAGTGTCTGGCTACAGCAGACGGTGTCATCAGGTGTTAGGCCCCGTTTAGGTAGAGCCCTCCTGCAGCGGTGGCATGGGTCAGTCAGTGCCCACTTGTAAGCCAGGCTGGGAGGATGCAGTTTGGGCATGGGAGCTAAACTCTCCACACCAGCAGAGATATAACTAGCATGTGGAGGCGCTGGACAGAGCTGGAGGCCAGGAGGAGTAGACCTGCACCCAGGAGAACCGGCTGTGGACTTCCTGACCCCAAAGGAGGCGGGGGCTAGGGCGGGTTGCAAAAGTCCTTTTAGGCCAGGCCAAGAGTTCCCTAAATGAGTATATTCCCCTGGAGCAGGGGTCTCCAAACTATGGCCCTCCAGCTGTTGAAGTACTAAAAGTCCCATCATGCCTCTGGTCTTGCCTGTGGCTGTCAGAGTCTTGCAAGGCCTCATGGAACTTGCAGTTCCTCAACACCTGGAGGGCCATAGTTTGGAGACCCATGCACTGGAGGATCCCGGGAGAGGTGAACCTATGGAGGAGGTGACTAGAGAGATCCCATTCCTGTGACTATTAATGACCCCGGGTGGAAGGAGAGACTGTTAGAGGGAGATGGCCGCTTTAACCCTTCCGTACGTTGTATGGACCTGACAGCGGGGGTGGGATTTATGCACAATCTGGTGGCTGCAGCCACTGGGATTGGGTAAAAAGTGACAGGCAGGTCCCTGCTTCCACAGCCCCTGGTAACGGTGCCCCCCTCTTTGTGCACGCACCATGTATTCTGGGCTCCGCTTGCCCATCTGTGTACCTGGGGCCAATCTTCAGGCCTAAAATGATTTTTGTAAACCTGTACAAAACCCCCCCCCCCACAAAATTGGCTCTGGCAATGAAAGGGTTAACGTACTGCATATGCTTTCACATGTGACTTCTGCGGACCGTCCACTAAAGGTGATTGGCTATGTAATGTCAAGTGACCCTGGAATGTACAGTATGTTGATGTGATTACTGGAAATGATGCCCTGTATGGCTCTCTCAGCAGCAGCTGAAAGCCAGCGGGAGGGAGAGGAGAAGAAGCCGGCTTTCAGCTGCTGCAGAGAGAGCCATACAGGAGATCGGTTCCAGATTTTGCCGCTCCCCCCCCACCGTGCTGATCACTCTCCCTCCACAAATCTGATTCAGCTGCCTTGGCCTCCCTGCTGGCCTGGGCCCCATACAGGAAGACTGGTGGTACCCCTTTATTCTTGTCCCTGAATGCCACGAATAAGGGGGTACCATCAGTCCTCCTGTACGGGGCCCAGGCCAACAGGGGGCCCCAGGCAGCTGAATCAGATGTGGGCAGGGAGGGTGATCCACCAATCAAAATCAAACAAAGAACGAGAAAGTAACAGATCAATTAACTTTGAGACCTGGCTCACACCAATCCGGTAGGAGAATCGCTGCGAATCCTGTGCGTTTCCCGCATCACATTGCAATCGCGTTCATGCGAGTGGGGGTGTCAATGATAAATTAATGACACCCCAAAAAAGATCGCAAAACGTGATGCGATTGCCAGAACTTGCATCTCATGCGATGCGATTCAGGTGCGGATTTAAAAAAGGGTCCTTCACCTTTTTGGTGCGCAGGCGATGCGATTTGAGCCGTACAAAGTGTATGGCTCAAGTCGCACTGCACAAACATTTACATGCGCAATTCCTGGGCAAATTACATGCGTTGTCCCGCACCCCATAGTGTGAACTCGGGCTCACTGTTTTTTTTATAAGACACTTTGAGTGTCAAAGAGCCCCCCCAACCCCCAGCTTTTTTTCAAATAGATGGATGATGACTGATATAAACGAGCAATGGGGGAGGGGTCTATGTGTAAAACAAATATTCTCTATACAAATGTCTCAGAAATCACACCGATGTTGCAAATAATTCCCGAAACGGGTCCAATATGTTTATTTCATCAGCTCCATCTTGTGGTCGTAATGCAGTATTTTCCTGAACTACCTCATTCTGGAAAATACCACATTATGGCCACTAGATGGAGCTGATGATCATAGGAAAGAAACGTATTAGACATATTACGGGGATCGTTCGTTTTTCTATAAATAGACTCCTTGAAAAAAGTCTTCATCCCCCCTGAAATGTTCCCTGTGTTGTCATGTTACAATCATAAAAGTGAATGCGTTTTACTGGGATTGGATGTGATGGGCCGACACAAAGTGCCACATAATTGTGAAGTGGAAGGAAAATGAGAAATAGTTTTCAACATTTGTGACCAATAAATCTGTGAAAAGTGTGGCCTGCATTTGTATTCAACCCCCCGGAGTTTACTCTGATCCCCCTAACTAAAATCTAGTGGAACCAATTGCCTTCAGAAGTCACCTAATTAGTAAGTAGAGTCCCCCTGTGTGTCATGTGATCTCAGTATAAATCCAGTTGTTCTGTGAACAGGGGTGGACTGACCATTCAGAAACTGGGGCACTGCCCGGGGTCAGTAGGTGGCCCCATGAGATGCCCCTGGTACCTTTCATAGGCTTTTTTGGGTGTGCTTTGAGTGTGGGCAAGGACACAGAGGCCCCATGATCCGCTATTGCCCGGGGGCCCCATGAGTTGTCAGTCCGCCCCTGTCTGTGAAGCCCTCAGAGGTTTGTTAGAGAACATTTGTGAACAAACAGCATCATGAAGGCCAAAGGAACACACCAGACAGGTCAGGGATAAAGTTGTGGAGAAGTTTAAAGCGGGGTTAGGTTATGTATGTACATCAGATTTTTAGTGAATTCGTCTCGCATGCGATTCCAAGATGATACCGCCTTCCGTAAACAGAACTATATGTATTTGAAACTTACAGGAGAAAGATTGATGCCGCACTTTTGTTGGATATATAATGGCGCTGTGTGTGGAGCGGCACGCCGCGAGTTCACAGAAGAAACGAACGATGCTTCAGGCTGATGAGCTCGCCGCACATATTTGTCCGCATTTCCGGGGGTCATTGTGTCCCTCAATGTCACGAAACCAAAGCTGCTCTGTGGTATGGTTGGGAAAGCATAAATATAGCCCCTTGTGGTCTCCACAGGAAGTGCTACATTAATGCCGCATGTGAAACGCGAGGAACAGCCATCCGATTCACCTTTCAGAGGAGGGGAAAGGGGGCAATTAAAGGGTAACTCCACTTTAGAAAAAAATAATATATAATACAGACGGGGAGACTGACAACTCATGGGGCCCCCGGGCAATAGGGGATCATGAGGCCCCTGTGTCCTTGCCCAAACTCAAAAAAGCCTATGAAAAAGGTACCAGGGGCAGGGGCGGACTGACCATTTGGAAACTCGGGCACTGCCCGAGGGCCTGGGGTCAGTAGGGGGCCCCATGAGATGCCCCTGGTACCTTTTTCATAGGCTTTTTTGAGTTTGGGCAAGGACACAGGGGCCCCATGATCCCCTATTGCCCGGGGGCCCCATGAGTTGTCAGTCTACCCCTGACCAGGGACATCTCATGGGGCCCCCTACTGACCCCAGGCCCTCGGGCAGTGCCCGAGTTTCCAAATGGTCAGTCCGCCCAGAGTATACAATTGCTACATGAATCATATTGTGGCTGAACGTTAAGCAGTCGCCCTCCGCCCTATCGCAGAAGTACTCCTACAGGGCGGCGGGGCTGCGCAAATCACGTCTATATACGTGATTTGCATTCCTAGGTAGGGGGCGCACGCGTGTTATCCTGCCCGCGCTGTTATTGGCGGCTTGAGATGTCAATCACCGGGTCCTGGCTCACACTCAGTGATCGTCAGGGAAAGCTCATCCTGTGTGTAAACAACACGGATCTCTCCCCTTGTCAGGAAGGACATGCTGCTTTGTATCTCTCTAGTAATGCACACAGTTAACCCTTTGATCGCCCCAGATGTTAACCCTTTCCTTCCCTGTGCCATTAGTTTTGCTTATTAGTTTTTTAGCACTGATCGCTGTATTGGTGTCACTGGGGATGTCAGTGACACCAAGTCAGCCCCCCCCCCCCGTGTCAGAATGCCCGCTGCAGTCCCGCTATAAGTTGCTGATCGCCGCCATTATTAGTATAAAAAAAAATCCCAGTATCTATACCGCCATTTATAGACGCTATAACTTTCACGCAGACCAATTCATTTACACGTATCGGGATTATTTTTTCTAGCAAAGACATGTCGTGGAATATGTTTGGTAAATTTATGATGGAAATAAATTGAAAAAAAGTTTTTATTGGATATGTTTAATAGCAAAAAGTAAAAAATATTGGTTTTTTTTTTGTTTATAGCGCAACAAATAAAAACTGCACAGGTGATCAAATACCACCGAAAAAAGCTCTATTTGTGGGAGGAAAAGGATGTAAATTTCATCTGGGTGCGGCGTAGAATGGCCGCGCAATTGTCAGTTAAAGTAACGCAGCGCCGTATCGCAACAGAATGGCCCGGTCAGGAAGGGGGGGAAATCCTCTGGAGGGTGAGGGGGGAATCCTCTGGAGGGCGAGGAGGGATCATCTGGAGGGCGAGGGGGGGAATCCTCTGGAGGGCGAGGGGTGGGAATCCTCTGGAGGGCGAGGGGTGGGAATCCTCTGGAGGGCAAGGGGGGGGGAAATCCTCTGGAGGGTGAGGGGGGAATCCTCTGGAGGGCGAGGAGGGATCATCTGGAGGGCGAGGGGGGGAATCCTCTGGAGGGCGAGGGGTGGGAATCCTCTGGAGGGCGAGGGGGGGAATCCTCTGGAGGGCGAGGGGGGGAATCCTCTGGAGGGCGAGGGGGGAGAATCCTCTGGAGGGCGAGGGGTGGGAATCCTCTGGAGGGCGAGGGGGGAAGCCTCTGAAGGGCGAGAGGGGGAATCCTCTGGAGGGTGAGGGGGGAGAATCCTCTGGAGGGCGAGGGGGGAATCCTCTGAAGGGCGAGAGGGGGAATCCTCTGGAGGGCGAGGGGGGAGAATCCTCTGGAGGGCGAGGGGGGAAGCCTCTGAAGGGCGAGAGGGGGAATCCTCTGGAGGGCGAGAGGGGGAATCCTCTGGAGGGTGAGGGGGGAGAATCCTCTGGAGGGCGAGGGGTGGGAATCCTCTGGAGGGCGAGGGGGGAAGCTTCTGAAGGGCGAGAGGGGGAATCCTCTGGAGGGTGAGGGGGGAGAATCCTCTGGAGGGCGAGGGGGGAAGCCTCTGAAGGAGCGAGAGGGGGAATCCTCTGGAGGGCGAGAGGGGGAATCCTCTGGAGGGTGAGGGGGGAGAATCCTCTGGAGGGTGAGGGGGGAGAATCCTCTGGAGGGCGAGGGGGGAATCCTCTGGAGGGCCTTTTCTTTTTAATCTGCATCTCTATAATATTCTGTGAAGTACAATGTGGCTCCCTGGAGGCGGTCTGTACACAGATGGTGTAGAGCGCCCCCTAGAAATGTCACTTCCTGCTTGTGATTGGCTCACTGATGTTCTGAGAAGTCTGCACCGAGATCAGATCCCCTGCTGAAGTTGCACACAAATCTCACGATTATAAATCGCAGAGGTGTGACAGGTGACTAAATGCAAATGAATGGAGTTTATTGATCGCTACATTGTATTATTGGAATGCTGCATTGGGGGAGTTTTAGTGCCGGTCACACCGCTGCGATTCCAGGTGCGATTTGCAAACGAGAAGACAGGATCAAACAGACTTTTTACAATGCGGAGGATTAACCCCTTAGGTTCCACACCGAGTATAACAAGCATGCTTTACTGCATACAGTCACACCAGTATGACCGGGGTCTTATTTCTAGTCTATTCTTTCTATTCTATTCATTTATATTCTATTTTATTTTCTATCCTATTTTATTCTATTCTTTTACAGTCTATTCTGTTCTGTTTCACTCTATTCTATTTTTGCTATTCTATTCTTTTGTTTTGTATTTTATTCCATGCTTTTATTTTCTATTCATTTTTTTTTCTATTCTGTTCTATTCTTTTATTGTTGTTATTCTATTCTCCATCTCTGTGAACCTGTCCTATAGGAAATAGTGATAAATGGACTGCTGTGCATCTCCGCAAAATGCTTAGGCCACTTGACCTCCGGAAGATTTACCCCCCTTTCCTGACCAGGTCATTTTTTTTGCGATACAGCGCTGCATTATGTTAACTGACAATTGCGCGGTCATGCAACGCTGCACCATAATGAACATCTATATCATATTTTTTACACGGGGGCGGACTGACCATTCGAGCACCCGGGCACTGCCCGAGGGACCGGGGTCAGTAGGGGGCCCCATGAAACGCCCCTGGTACCTTTTTATAGGCTTTTTTGGGTGTGCTTTGAGTGTGGGCAAGAACACAGGGGCCCCATGATCCCCTATTGCCCGGGGGCCCCACGAGTTGTAAGTCCGCTCCTGCACAGGGGGAGGGAGGGATAGAGTAAAACAGAATAGAAAATAAAGAAATAGAATGGAATAAAAAAATAAAAGAATAGAATAGAAAAGATTAGAATAGAATGAAATAAAAATAATTCTGAAATTGGAATTTTGAACGGCATATAACCGGCTATTCGTCACAATGAATTTGGATCAACCAAATCGCCGAAAATCTAAATCCTATTTTTCACACCAATAGAGCTTTCTTTTGGTGGTATTTGATCATTGCTGGGGGGGGGGGGAGGGGGGGGGTCGTTTCTTTTTTTTTTTGTTATTTTTGTTAATTGACATCAGGTAGCTTCCAGAACAAACAGTAAACATTGGGGTACATAGGCAAGATTCGATCGAACATTTCAAGATGATAAGCGGTCATGTAGAACAATAGACAACTAAAAACATCAGAAAATATCGGACCGCTCATCCGAGTTCCACCTAGCCCTGAATCCCAGAAACTTGACCTGCGATTCCCACGAGGGGGGGGGGGGGGCGGCTACCCCACTCAAATTTCTATAAAATAGAATCAAACAGCAAAAGAGAAGACAGATATAAACAGACCCCTTTCACACGGGGCATTCCATATGATCTTTTTTCATCTGTCCGTTTACGGATGAAAAATGGGCACCCGTGTATTTCTATGGACTAGCGGATGTAAAAGGATGATCTTCTGTTTCCATCCCTTAATGTCCGCATCTGTTAACATCCATTTTTTTTTTAATGGAAGAAAACCCTATTTTTCTTCACATGAAAAACAGATCGGACGAAAAACAGATGTAAACAGATAAAAAAAAGATGTAAACAGACAAAAACGGATAAAAATGGATGTAAACTGAAGAAAAAGGGATGTAAACGGATGAAAAAGGGATGAAAAAAAAATGGATGAAAAACAGATGCAAACAGATGAAAAATGGATTTGAACTGGTAAAAAAACATTTATGTAAACAGACATAAACGGATGTAAACTGACAAAAACGAACAAAAAACTGATGAAAACGGATGAAAAAGGGATGAAAAAATGGATGAAAAACAGATGTAAACTGCTGAAAAACGGATGTGAACTGATGAAAAAAATGATGTAAACAGACAAAAGCGGATGTAAACTGACAAATGAATGTAAACGGATGAAAAAATTATGTAGACAGACACAAATGGATGTAAACTGACAAAAATGGACAAAAAAACGGATGAAAACTGATGTAAACTGAAGAAAAAAGGGATGTAAATGGATGAAAAAGGGATGAAAATTTTTATGAAAAACAGATGTAAACAGATTAAAAACGGATGTGAACTGATGAAAAAAATAATGTAAACACACAAAAAAGGATGTAAACGGATGAACAAAATGATGTAAACACACAAAAATGGATGATAAAATGATGTAAACTGACAAAAACAGATGTAAATGGATGTAAACTGACAAAAATAGACAAAAACCGGATGAAAACAGATGTAAACTGAAGGAAAACAGATGTAAACGGATGAAAAAGGGATGAAAAAATGGGTGAAAAACAGATGTAAACTGATGAAAAACAGATGTGAACTGATAATAAAAATGATGCAAACAGACAAAAGTGGATGTAAACTGACAAAAATGGATGTAAATGGATGAAAAAATTATGTAAACAGACACAAATGGATGTAAACTGACAAAAATGGACAAAAAAATGGATGAAAACTGATGTAAACTGAAGAAAAAGGGATGTAAATGGATGAAAAAGGGATGAAAAAATTGATGAAAAACAGATGTAAATAGATTAAAAACGGATGTGAACTGATGAAAAAATTGAGGTAAACACACAAAAAAGAATGTAAACAGATGAACAAAATGATGTAAACACACAAAAATGGATGAAAAAATGATGTAAACTGAAGAAAAAGGGATGTAAACGGATGAAAAATGGATGAAAAAAAATGGATGAAAAACAGATGCAAACAGATGAAAAATGGATTTGAACTGGTAAAATTTTTTTTATGTAAACAGACACAAACGGATGTAAACTGACAAAAACGAACAAAAAACTGATGAAAACGGATGAAAAAGGGATGAAAAAATGGATGAAAAACAGATGTAAACTGCTGAAAAACGGATGTGAACTGATGAAAAAAATGATGTAAACAGACAAAAGCGGATGTAAACTGACAATTGAATGTAAACGGATGAAAAAATTATGTAGACAGACACAAATGGATGTAAACTGACAAAAATGGACAAAAAAACAGATGAAAACTGATGTAAACTGAAGAAAAAGGGATGTAAATGGATGAAAAAGGGATGAAAAAATTGATGAAAAACAGATGTAAACAGATTAAAACGGATGTGAACTGATGAAAAAAATGATGTAAACACACAAAAAAGGATGTAAACGGATGAACAAAATGATGTAAACACACAAAAATGGATGAAAAAATTATGTAAACTGACAAAAACAGATGTAAATGGATGTAAACTGGCAAAAATAGACAAAAACCGAATGAAAACAGATGTAAACTGAAGGAAAACAGATGTAAATGGATGAAAAAGGGATGAAAAAAATGGGTGAAAAACAGATGTAAACTGATGAAAAACGGATGTGAACTGATGATAAAAATGATGCAAACAGACAAAAGTGGATGTAAACTGACAAAAACGGATGTAAATGGATGAAAAAATTATGTAAACAGGCAAAAGCGGATGTAAAGGGATGTAAACTGACAAAAATGGATGTAAACGGATGAAAACATTATGTAAACAGACACAAACGGATGTAAACTGACAAAACGGACAAAAAAAGGCTGAAAACTGATGTAAACTGAAGAAAAAGGGATGTAAACGGATGAAAAAGGGATGAAAAAATGGATGAAAAACAGATGTAAACAGATAAAAAAAATGGATGTGAACTTATAAAAAAAGATGTAAACAGACAAAAACGGATGTAAATGGATGTAAACTGACAAAAACAAACAAAAAACTGCTGAAAACGGATGAAAAAGGGATGAAAAACAGATGTAAACTGCTGAAAAACGGATGTGAACTGATGAAAAAAAATGATGTAAACAGACAAAAGCGGATGTAAACTGACAAATGAATGTAAACAAATGAAAAAATTATGTAAACTGAAGAAAAAGGGATGTAAATGGATGAAAAAGGGATGAAAAACAGATTAAACAGTTTAAAAACGGATGTGAACTGATGAAAAAAATTATGTAAACACACAAAAAAGGATGTAAATGGATGAAAAAAATTATGTAAACACACAAAAATGGATGTAAATGGATGAAAAAATGATATAAACTGACAAAAACAGATGTAAATGAATGTAAACTGCCAAAAATGGACAAAAACTGGATGAAAACAGATGTAAACTGAAGGAAAACAGATGTAAATGGATGAAAAAATGATGTAAACAGACAAAAACGGATGTAAACGGATGTGAACTGATGAAAAAAAATGATATAAACAGACAAAAGTGGATGTAAACTGACAAAAACCGATGTAAATGGATGAAAAAATTATGTAAACAGGCAAAAGTGGATGTTAAGGGATGTAAACTGACAAAAATGGATGTAAACGGATGAAAAAATTATGTAAAAAGACACAAACAGATGTCTGACAAAAACGGACAAAAAAAAAGGATGAAAACTGATGTAAACTGAAGAAAAAGGGATGTAAATGGATGAAAAAGGGATGAAAAAAATGGATGAAAAACAGATGTAAACAGATGAAAAACAGATGTGAACTGATGTAAATGGATGTAAACAGACAAAAATGGACAAAAAACAGATGAAAAACGGATGTGAGCTGTTGGAAAAAAATGCTGTAAACTGATGAAAATGGACAAAAAAACGGATGTAAATGGATGAAAAAGGGATTAAAAAAAACGGATATAAAACAGATGTAAATTGATCCG
Source organism: Staurois parvus (assembly GCF_062004578.1). Lineage (NCBI taxonomy): Eukaryota > Metazoa > Chordata > Amphibia > Anura > Ranidae > Staurois > Staurois parvus. The sequence continues at coordinate 21,312 of NW_028319926.1, forward strand.
TTTTTTCTTTTTTTGGTCCGCACTAGAATCGGATCGCACGGGTATTCACACCTCTGTGATCCGATTCTGTACATCGCACCGCGTTTTGCGGACCATTTTCAGGGTGTTGTTAACATACACACCGGCAGCAGTTCACATGAACGGGGTGCGATTCTGACATGATGTGGAATTCGCACAGAAAACGCCGCATCAGTGTGAACCCGGGCTGAGTCTAAATTCAAACCTACAGGTGCGATTGCAATGCGTTGCGGGAAACGCCCACATCGCATTGGGTGAACCCGGGCTGAGCCTTGCTGTACATCGCTCCGCATTTTTTTGCAGAAACATACTACAGCCCACTTAACATGGCCTCCTATGGTTCTGTGCGTTTTGAGCCGCTGCAGTTTTTTGGAAAGGGTCAGGGACTTTTTTTATTTTCCCGCAGCAGATTGCATTTTCCGTGTAATAGACTTTCAGGAACTGGCACCAAAAACACAAGTTGTTAGTTTTTGATGCGTTTTGCGTTTTTTTTAAGTATGACAATTCTATTCATGTAGTGCAACTGTGATGCGACTTTACATTCCCTGGCACTGCAGTAGCATCAAAGTCACACGACACGAACAGATCTGTCATACTTTCCTATTAGCCAAAACAAATGCGACTTTGGACACATCAGGTTCCTGCACTACGAGACTCTATGAGACTTGGATGCTACTCGAGTGCCAGAGAGTGTAAAATCGCAACATAGATGCAGGATAGGAACAGAACTTATACTTTCCTATTAATTCCCCAAAAATGTGACTTTGATGCTACTTGAGGGCCAGAGAGTGTAAAGTCGCATCAAACATGAACAGAACTGTCATACTTTCCTACTGGCCAAAGAAAATGCGACTTTGATGCTACTTGAGTGCCAGAGAATGTAAAGTCGCATCACAGTTGCACTGCATGAACAGAACTGTCATACTTTCCTATTAGCAAAAAAAATGCGACTTTGGACACATCGGGTTCCTGCACTACGAGATTCTATGAGACTTGGATGATACTTGAGTGCCAGAGAGTGTAAAGTCGCATCAAACATGAACAGATCTTTCTTACTTTCCTATTAGCAAAATAAATGCGACTTCGGACACATCGGGTTCCTGCACTATGAGACTCTATGAGACTTGGATGCTGCTGGAGTGCCAGAGAGTGTAAAGTCACATTACAATCG
>NW_028319926.1:27500-40000 GCF_062004578.1 Staurois parvus
CATTCATTATGGGTACAATGTCACATGACCGCGCAATTGTCATTCAAAGTGCAACAACGCTGAAAGCTGAAAATCGGCCTGTGAGGGAGGGGGTAAAAGTGTCCGGGAGGCGAGGGGTTAAAGTGGTGGTGAACTTACACCAGACACCCTACTCCCCTCCCCCTCCCTGCTGTACTTACCTTTCGGGGAGGCTGATCAGTGGATGGCAACCTATGAGCTAAAGGGGGCCTCTGACATCAGCAGAGAGTCACCTATAATGTTCACTATATGGAATGAGAGAGGAGAGTCAGAGACTGCAGAGCCAACAGAGGAAATGAGGGTCAGAGAGTGAGGACAGGAGAGAGCAAAGATGGGAGAGAGCGAGGGTGGGAGAGAGCGAGGACGGGAGACAGCGAGGGCGGGGGAGAGGGAGGGCGGGAGACAGCGAGGGCGGGAGACAGCGAGGACGGGAGAGAGCGAGGACGGGAGAGAGCGAGGGCGGGAGAGAGGGAGGGCGGGAGACAGCGAGGGCGGGAGAGAGCGAGGGCGAGAGACAGCAAGGGCGGGAATAAGCAAGGGCGGGAGAGAGTGAGGGTGAGAGACAGCGAGGGCGGGAGAGAGCGAGGGCGGGAGAGAGCGAGGGCGAGAGAGAGCGAGGGCGAGAGAGAGCGAGGGCGAAAGAAAGGGAGGGCGGGAGAGAGGGAGGGCGGGAGAGAGCGAGGGCGAGGATGGGAGAGAGCGAGGGAGGGAGAGCGGGAGAGAGCGAGGGTGGGAGAGAGCGAGGGCGGGAGAGAGGAAGGGCGGGAGACAGCGAGGGCGGGAGAGAGCGAGGGTGGGAGAGAGGAAGGGCGGGAGACAGAGAGGGCGGAAGAGAGCGAGGGCGGGAGAGAGCGAGGGCGGGAGAGAGGGAGGGCGGGAGAGAGCGAGGGCGGGAGAGAGGGAGGGCGGGAGAGAGGGAGGGCGGAAGAGAGCGAGGGCGGGAGAGAGCGAGGGCGGGAGAGAGGGAGGGCGGAAGAGAGCGAGGGCGGGAGAGAGGGAGAGCGGGAGACAGCGAGGGCGGGAGAGAGCGAGGGCAGGAGACATTGCTGGCTGGAGAAGACAATACGAGGCTGGGGAGATGTTCCATGAGGTTGGTGGAGATCAATACTATTCCCCCAATCAATGTCCCCACAACAGACCGCTGAGGGCCACACATCATATACTAGGGGGTCACACATCATATACTAGGGGCCACAATACGAGACTGGGGAGATGTTCCATGAGGCTGGTAAAAATCAATACTATTCCCCCAATCAATGTCCCCACTACAGACCGCTGAGGGCCACACATCATATACTAGGGGGTCACACATATACTACGGGGCCACACATCATATACTAGGGGCCACAATACGAGACTGGGGAAATGTTCCATGAGGCTGGTAGAGATCAATACTATTCCCCCAATCAATGTCCCCACTACAGACTGCTGAGGGCCACACATCATATACTAGGGGCCACAATACGAGACTGGGGAGATGTTACATGAGGCTGGTAAAAATCAATACTATTCCCCCAATCAATGTCCCCACTACAGACCGCTGAGGGCCACACATCATATACTAGGGGGTCACACATATACTACGGGGCCACACATCATATACTAGGGGCCACAATACGAGACTGGGGAAATGTTCCATGAGGCTGGTAGAGATCAATACTATTCCCCCAATCAATATTCCCACTACAGACCGCTGATTTTATTCCAAATCGAAAGTTTTTCATTATTCGGAGATGTATCCGAATTTCCAAATGACAGCAGTAACTCATTTAAAACGAATCGGAAATAACAAACGAAAATCAAATGGAATTCAAATCAAATTAGAAAACAAGAATAGAATAAAATAGAATAGAAAATAAAGGAATGGAATAGAAAATGATAGAGTAAAACCGAACGGAATAAAAAATAAAAGAATGGAATAAAATAGAATAAAAAATAAGGGAATATTATAGAAAAGAATACAACAGAATAAAATAGAATAGAAAAGAAAAAAGAATAGAATAGAAAATAAAATGATAGACTAGAATAGAAAAGAGTAGAATAGAAATGAATAGAGTAAAACAGAACAGGATAGAAAATAAAAGAATGGAATAAAATAGAATAGAAAGTAAAGGAATAGAATAGGGAAGAATAGAACAGGAAAACTAGAAGTGAAAAGAAAATAGAATAGACAGGATAGAATAGAAAAGAACAGAGTAAAACAGAACAGAAAAGAATAGGATATAATAAAATAAAATAGGCAATAGAATAGAATATAGAATGAAAGAATAGAATAGAAAATAATAGAGTAAAACAGAATTTTAGATAATAGAATAGAAAAAACAATACAATAGAATAAATAGAATAGAATACAAATATAAATAGAATAGAAAAAAACAATACAATAGAAAATAATAGAATACCATGGAAAATAAGGTAACAGAATAGAAATTAAAATAAAATAAAATGAAAGAATAGAAAAGAATAGAGAAAAAAATAACAGAATAGAATAGAAACTAAAAGAATAGAATAAAACAGAATAGGAAATAAGGGAAAAGGATAGAAACGAATAGAATTGAAAATAAGGTTATAAAATAGAAAAGAACAGAATAGAAAAACAATAGAATAGAAAATTAATGAATAGAATGGAAAAGAATAGAGCAAAACAGAATAGAATAGAAAATAAAAGAATGGAATAAAATAGAATAGGAAATAAGGATATAGAATAGAAAATAATAAAACAGAATATAAATGTAAAAAGAATAGAATAGGGAATAGAAAAGAGTAAAAGAGAACAGAAAAGAATAAAAATAAAATAGAAAAGAGAATAGAAAATAATAGAATAGAATAGAGTAAAACAGAACAGAAAAGAATAGAATAGAAAAAAACAATACAATAAAATGGAATACAATGGAAAATAAGGTTACAGAATAGAAAAGAACAGAAAATAAAATGAAAAAAAATAAAAGACTAGAATAAAACAGAATAGGAAATAAAGGAATAAAATAGAAAAGAATAGAATAGATAAAATAATAGAATAGAATAAAATAGAAAGACACTCTTGCCAACAATAAACGAAACTTAACGGATTCTGAAAACTAATGAAAACGAATTTAACGAAACAAAATGATGTAAATAATGAATTGAAAGGAAACAATTTTTTTTTCGTTGCGCACGTCTACCGCTGTGGTCTGAGGGCCGCACATCCTATAGCAGAGGGCCACACGGGGCCCTTGGGCCTCAGGCTGGGAACCAGGGGTGCAGGGTGTTAGTTAGACTTTGGATTTTTTTTTTTTTTTTTTTAGTTTTTATAAAGGAAAGCTTTTATATTGTTGGGGATGCCTTTGTGAAATGTTTCGGCCTTCCCTGCGCCTTCAGCCGGACGTCGGCGGGGCAGAGCGGAGCGGGATCCCTGCGTTGGGCCCGATCTGTGACACCGGGCCCCGTGTGTTGTATCAGTGAGTCACTTACAAGATAAGCTCATTATCCGAGCCGATTAGAAAACCTACTTAATGCAGAGTGGGTGCCGCTAACTCAGCATTTGTCAGCCGGCCGGGGAAGCCAGAGTGTCTGATCCCCGCGAGCACGTGGTGCCGAGCGATCTCAGAGCCCAGCGCTACCACAACCCCCCCCTCCAGGTAATTGTGAGCCGCACTCTCTGCCCGTTCCATTAATAGATGTCATTGAGAATCCCGCAAATCAATTCTTAACCGCCTCACCGCCGCCCCATAGCAGTGCGGCGCAAAATCACACACACACATATATATAGGTGATTTCGCATTTCCAGGTAGGGGGCGAGGGTGCGCCGCCCTACCCGCGCCGTCATTGGCGGCTACAGATGTTGATCGCCGGATCCCGGCTGGAGATTCCCGAACCGACACCAAGTAATACTGATAGGGGAGACACCTGAGTGTAAACAACACAGATCTCTCCTCTGTCAGCAAGGACATGCTGCTTTGTATCTCTCTGCACAGCAGCATGTCTCCCTAGGAAATCGCACACAGTTAACCCTTTGATCGCCCCAGATGTTAACCCCTTCCTGCCCAGTGCCATTAGTACAGTGTCAGTGCTTTTTATTAGCATTGATCGCTGTATTGGTGTCACTGGGAATGTCACCTCTTATTATTTCAGGTACTTATATAGCGCAGTGCTTTACATATATATTGTACAAGGACACAGGGGCCCCATGATCCCCTATCACCCTGGGGGCCCCATGAGTTGTCAGTCATGCTCCTGTTTCGACTGTATTTGAAAAGTCATTCATGATCGAAATTGGTTCAACCGAATTCGAAATCAATTCAACAAACTTTGAAAAGTCATTCCCATTCGAAATGATTTCAACCGAATTAAAAGAAAATCGACCAAATTCGAGCAGTAAAGCTGGCTATACACCTGTAGATTTTCATCTGAGAAAATTCATTTCAAGGATATTCGTCTGATTTTCTAACCGTTAGTGGGGGTCAAATCGATGTTTGTTTTTGACGTCAGCGACAGAAAGGCAGGAAGGAAAACTTTTCTTGATCAAAAGAATGTTTGCCCAGTGTATGCGGTTCTCGTCCAGAAATTGCATTCATTTTAAAATCGAATGTTAAGAGCAAAAAGCCGATTTACCCACCTCCTGTCCTGCTGTTGTATATAAACGGCCGAACGGTGGCAGTTCAGGGGCGGGTGGCCGTTTATAAACGGCCTCCCCTCCCCCTGCTTGTGTGCGCTCCCTGGGACACAGTGGAACACCAATCGTCATACGGGACCTTTGTGTGAGGTCCCGATCATGTGATCACTGATTGGCCAGTGATCGCATGAAGAGTAGTAAGCAAGATGTACCTTTTGACATCATTGCTTACTACGTGTGAAATCTGTGAATGATCACAGAGATCACATGGTACAGGGCCATTCACAACAGCCTTGTACCATGTGACAAGCTGTGACCAATCACAGCTCTCACAGTATTTCTCAATGACTGCAGGAATGCAGCCAGAGAGGAGAAATTATTGATTTTACAGCCTTTATGGGTGTAAAAGCAATCAGAGTAAAAAAAAAAAATAAATCTTCATCACCCCCCACAAGTAGTACAGTGTCACCATGGTGACACTGTACTGCTAGGGTGACAGTATGTAAAAAAAACAAAAAAACATAAATAATAATATAGAAAAATTAAATAAAAATGTAAAAAATTTCTTTTAAAATTTATAATTTTTGGTTTTAAACTAATTTGTGTTATTTTGTTTTTTACTAAAAAGATAACGGAATAAATTTTGGCCAAGATTTATGATAAAATATTATTTACAAAATTTTATAAAAAAAACATTTTTTTTCAAAATTTTTGGACTTTTTCATTTATATAGCAAAACAAATTAAAGTGAATAAATACCACCAAAATAAAGCTTTATCTGCCTCAAAAAATGCTAAAAAATTCATATGGGTGAAGTGTTGCATGACCGCGTCATTCAAAGTGTGATAGCGCTCAATGCTGAAAATTGGCCTGGACTGGAAGGGGGGGAAAGTGTCCGGACTGGAAGAGGGGTGAAAGTGTCCGGACTGGAAGGGGGTGAAAGTGTCCGGACTGGAAGGGGGTGAAAGTGTCCGGACTGGAAGGGGGTGAAAGTGTCCGGACTGGAAGGGGGGAGAAAGTGTCCGGACTGGAAGGTGGTGAAAGTGTCCGGACTGGAAGGGGAGGAAAGAGTCCGGACTGGAAGGGGGGAGAAAGTGTCCGGACTGGAAGGGGGGGAAAGTGTCCGGACTGGAAGGGGGTGAAAGTGTCCGGACTGGAAGGGGGGGAAAGTGTCCAGACTGGAAGGGGGGGAAAGTGTCCGGACTGGAAGGGGGGAGAAAGTGTCCGGACTGGAAGGGGGGGAAAGTGTCCGGACTGGAAGGGGGGGAAAGTGTCCGGACTGGAAGGGGGGGAAAGTATCCGGACTGGAAGGGGGTGAAAGTGTCCGGACTGGAAGGGGGTGAAAGTGTCCGGACAGGAAGGGGGTGAAAGTGTCCGGACAGGAAGGGGGGGGGAGTGTCCGGACTGGAAGGGGGTGAAAGTGTCCGGACAGGAAGGGGGTGAAAGTGTCCGGACTGGAAGGGGGTGAAAGTGTCCGGACAGGAAGGGGGTAAAAGTGTCCGGACAGGAAGGGGGTAAAAGTGTCCGGACAGGAAGGGGGGGAAAGTGTCCGGACTGGAAGGGGGGGTAAGTGTCCGGACTGGAAGGGGGGGTAAGTGTCCGGACTGGAAGGAGGGGGAAGTGTCCAGACTGGAAGGGGGGGAAAGTGTCCGGACTGGAAGGAGGGGGAAGTGTCCGGACTGGAAGGGGGTGAAAGTGTCCGGACTGGAAGGGGGGGGAAGTGTCCGGACTGGAAGGGGGGGAAAGAGTCCGAACAGGAAGGGGGGAAAGTGTCCGAACAGGAAGGGGGTGAAAGTGTCCGGACTGGAAGGGGGTGAAAGTGTCCGGACTGGAAGGGGGTGAAAGTGTCCAGACTGGAAGGGGGGAAAGTGTCCGGACTGGAAGGGGGGTGAAAGTGTCCGGACTGGAAGGCGGTGAAAGTGTCCGGACTGGAAGGGGGTGAAAGTGTCCGGACTGGAAGGGGGTGAAAGTGTCCGGACTGGAAGGGGGGAAAGTGTCCGGACTGGGAAGGGGGGAAAGTGTCCGGACTGGAAAGGGGGGAAAGTGTCCGGACTGGAAGGGGGGGAAAGTGTCCGGACTGGAAGGGGGTGAAAGTGTCCGGACTGGAAGGGGGTGAAAGTGTCCAGACTGGAAGGGGGGAAAGTGTCCGGACTGGAAGGGGGGTGAAAGTGTCCGGACTGGAAGGCGGTGAAAGTGTCCGGACTGGAAGGGGGTGAAAGTGTCCGGACTGGAAGGGGGTGAAAGTGTCCGGACTGGAAGGGGGGAAAGTGTCCGGACTGGGAAGGGGGGAAAGTGTCCGGACTGGAAAGGGGGGAAAGTGTCCGGACTGGAAGGGGGGGAAAGTGTCCGGACTGGAAGGGGGGAAAGTGTCCGGACTGGAAGGGGGGAAAGTGTCCGGACTGGAAGGGGGTGAAAGTGTCCGGACTGGAAGGGGGTGAAAGTGTCCGGACTGGAAGGGGGGGGAAGTGTCCGGACTGGAAGGGGGTGAAAGTGTCCGGACTGGAAGGGGGTGAAAGTGTCCGGACTGGAAGGGGGGGAAAGTGTCCGGACTGGAAGGGGGGAAAGTGTCCGGACTGGAAGGGGGGGAAAGTGTCCGGACTGGAAGGGGTTAATTGCGATTTCATGTGACGCGGAGGTCTGTGCAAATCGTAAGAAGAGCAGCGCAGGCGCTACTTTAGAAATCGGTTCTGCTCTGACCGAGTCGGATCCGCACTGATATGACCGCTCCAGGGTGGCACACGATTTGTAAGTCTCACGGCATGCAGATCCCATGCCAAGTCGCACCCGATGTGATTGAGGTGTAAATTGTATCCACAGCCAGGAAATACAAAGTAATAATGTCGCAATAAATAAATGCAATATAAAGCAGCTGAGCGATCCCTGGATGTGACGGCGGCACTTGTGTAGCTCAGGAATGGCCATGTATGGCACCCCGTGGAAATGAATGGGAAATGTATGGGGCATGACTATGCGCAAAAAAAAGCCCCGCGCATGCGTGCGACGTGCTGCAGCGTGTGAACAGGTCGCTTGTCATTTTTTTTAGGCTTTTTTCTTTAGTTTCGCCTGGTAATCCTGTCTTGTCCGAGACACACACAGGGTGTCAAACTGCGCCCCCCCCAGCTGTTGAGAAACTACAAATCCCATCATGCCTCTGCCTTTGGGTTCATCATATCAGAGGTCCCCCCATCACATCAGAGGTCCCCCCATCACATCAGAGATCCCCCTTCATGTCAGAGATCCCCCCATCACATCAGAGGTCCCCCATCACATCAGAGATCCCCCCATCACATCAGAGGTCCCCCCATCACATCAGAGATCCCCCTTCATGTCAGAGATCCCCCCATCACATCAGAGGTCCCCCATCACATCAGAGATCCCCCCATCACATCAGAGGTCCCCCTTCATGTCAGAGATCCCCCCATCACATCAGAGGTCCCCCATCACATCAGAGATCCCCCCATCACATCAGAGATCCCCCTTCATGTCAGAGATCCCCCCATCACATCAGAGGTCCCCCATCACATCAGAGATCCCCCCATCACATCAGAGGTCCCCCCATCACATCAGAGATCCCCCTTCATGTCAGAGATCCCCCCATCACATCAGAGGTCTCCTATCACATCAGAGGTCCCCCCATCACATCAGTGGTCCCCCCCATCACATCAGAGGTCCCCCCATCACATCAGAGGTCCTCCCATCCCATCAGAGGTTCTCCATCACATCAGAAACCCCCCATCACATCAGAGGCCCCCCCCATCACGTCAGAATGCACCCTTCATGTCAGAGGTCCCCCATCACATCAGAGGTCCCCATCTCCTCAAAGCACCCCTTCCCCCTGTACATGAGAGCCCCCATCATATCAGAGTCTCACCACCACATTAGAGCCCCCCAATCGCACAGTCTGAATGAAGCCTAATAATGTGGGAAAAAGTTTAACTTTTTCTAAAAGGGACACCCCCATCCCCTGCATCCCAACCCCTGCATCCCATCCCCTGCATCCCATCCCCTTCATCCCATCCCCTGCTTCCTATCCCCTGCATCCCAACTCCTTCATCCCATCCCCTGCATCCCAACCCCTTCATCCCATCCCCTGCATCCTATTCCCTGCATCCTATCCCCTGCATCCCAACCTCTGCATCCCAACTCCTTCATCCCATCCCGATCATCCCAACCCCTTCATCCTATCCCCTGCATCCTTACGCCTGCATCCCAACCCCTTCACCCCATCCCCTGCATCCCAACCCCTGCATCCCAACCCCATCATCCCAACCCATCATCCCATCCCCTGCATCCCAACCCCTGCATCCCAACCCCTGCATCCCAACCCCATCATCCCAACCCATCATCCCATCCCCTGCATCCCAACCCCTGCATCCCAACCCCTGCATCCCAACCCCTTCCTCCCAACCCACCATCCCATCCCCTGCATCCCAACCCCTTCATCCCAACCCCTTCACCACATCCCCTGCATCCTAACCCCTGCATCCCAACCCCATCATCCCAACCCATCATCCCATCCCCTGCATCCCAACCCCTGCATCCCAACCCCTGCATCCCAACCCCATCATCCCAACCCATCATCCCATCCCCTGCATCCCAACCCCTGCATCCCAACCCCTGCATCCCAACCCCTTCCTCCCAACCCACCATCCCATCCCCTGCATCCCAACCCCTTCATCCCAACCCCTTCACCACATCCCCTGCATCCTAACCCCTGCATCCTAACCCCTGCATCCCATCCCGATCATCCCAACCCCTGCATCCCAACCCCTTCATCCTATCCCCTGCATCCTTACGCCTGCATCCCAACCCCTTCACCCCATCCCCTGCATCCCAACCCTTGCATCCCAACCCCTGCATCCCAACCCTTGCATCCCAACCCTTGCATCCCAACCCCTTCATCCCAACCCCTTCACACCATCCCCTGCATGCCAACCCCTGCATCCCAACCCCATCATCCCAACCCATCATCCCAACCCCTTCACCCCATCCCCTGCATCCCAACCCCATCATCCCAACCCATCATCCCATCCCCTGCATCCCAACCCCTGCATCCCAACCCCTGCATCCCAACCCCATCATCCCAACCCATCATCCCATCCCCTGCATCCCAACCCCTGCATCCCAACCCCATCATCCCAACCCCTTCCTCCCAACCCACCATCCCATCCCCTGCATCCCAACCCCTTCATCCCAACCCCTTCACCACATCCCCTGCATCCTAACCCCTGCATCCCAAAACCTGCATCCCAACCCCTTCACCCCATCCCCTGCATCCCAACCCCTGCATCCCAACCCCATCATCCCAACCCATCATCCCATCCCCTGCATCCCAACCCCTGCATCCCAACCCCTGCATCCCAACCCCATCATCCCAACCCATCATCCCATCCCCTGCATCCCAACCCCTGCATCCCAACCCCTGCATCCCAACCCCTTCATCCCAACCCATCATCCCATCCCCTGCATCCCAACCCCTTCATCCCAACCCCTTCACCACATCCCCTGCATCCTAACCCCTGCATCCCAAAACCTGCATCCCAACCCCTTCACCCCATCCCCTGCATCCTAACCCCTGCATCCCAACCCCTGCATCCCATACACTGCATCCTAACCCCTGCATCCCAACCCCTGCATCCCAACCCTTGCATCCCAAACCCTTCATCCCAACCCCTTCATCCCAACCCCTTCACCCCATCCCCTGCATCCTAACCCCTGCATCCCAACCTCTGCATCCCAACCCCATCATCCCAACCCATCATCCCATCCCCTGCATCCCAACCCCTGCATCCCAACCCCTGCATCCCAACCCCATCATCCCAACCCATCATCCCATCCCCTGCATCCCAACCCCTGCATACCAACCCCTGCATCCCAACCCCTTCATCCCAACCCATCATCCCATCCCCTGCATCCCAACCCCTTCATCCCAACCCCTGCATCCTAACCCCTGCATCCCAAAACCTGCATCCCAACCCCTTCACCCCATCCCCTGCATCCTAACCCCTGCATCCCAACCCCTGCATCCCAACCCCTGCATCCCATACCCTGCATCCTAACCCCTGCATCCCAATCCCTGCATCCCAACCCCTTCATCCCAACCCCTTCATCCCAACCCCTTCACCCCATCCCCTGCATCCTAACCCCTGCATCCCAACCTCTGCATCCCAACGCCTGCATCCCAACCCCTTCATCCCATCCCCTGCATCCTATCCCCTGCATCCTATCCCCTGCATCCCAACTCTTTCATTCTAACCCCTGCATCCCAACTCCTTCATCCCAACCCCTTCATCCTATCCCCTGCATCCTAACCCCTGCATCCCAACCCCTTCATCCTATCCCCTGCATCCCATCCCCTGCATCCCATCCCCTGCATCCCATCCCCTTCATCCCATCCCCTGCATCCCAACCCCTGCATCCCAACCCTTGCATCCCAACCCTTGCATCCCAACCCCTTCATCCCAACCCCTTCACCCCATCCCCTGCATCCCATCCCCTTCATCCCATCCCCTGCATCCCAACCCCTGCATCCCAACCCCTGCATCCCAACCCTTGCATCCCAACCCTTGCATCCCAACCCCTTCATCCCAACCCCTTCACCCCATCCCCTGCATCCCAACCCCTTCATCCCATCCCCTGCATCCCAACCCCTGCATCCCAACCCCTGCATCCCAACCCTTGCATCCCAACCCTTGCATCCCAACCCCTTCATCCCAACCCCTGCATCCCAACCCCATCATCCCAACCCATCATCCCATCCCCTGCATCCTAACCCCTGCATCCCAACCCCTGCATCCCAACCCCATCATCCCAACCCATCATCCCATCCCCTGCATCCCAACCCAATCATCCCAACCCATCATCCCATCCCCTGCATTCCATCCCCTGCATCCCAACCCCTTCATCCCAACCCCTTCACCCCATCCCCTGCATCCTAACCCCTGCATCCCAACACCTGCATCCCAACCCCTTCACCCCATCCCCTGCATCCTAACCCCTGCATCCCAACCCTTGTATCCCAACCCTTGCATCCCAACCCCTGCATCCCAACCCCTTCACCCTATCCCCTGCATCCTAACCCCTGCATCCCAACGCCTGCATCCCAACCCCTGCATCCCAACCCCTGCATCCCAACCCCTTCATCCCAACCCCTGCATCCCAACCCCTGCATCCCAACCCCTTCATCCCATACCCTGCATCCCATCCCCTGCATCCCATCCCCTTCATCCCATCCCCTGCATCCCAACCCCTGCATCCCAACCCCTGCATCCCAACTCCTTCATCCCAACCCCTGCATCCCAACCCCTGCATCCCAACCCCTGCATCCCATTCCCTGCATCCCAACTCCTTCATCCCATCCCCTGCATCCCAACCCCTGCATCCCAACCCCTGCATTCCATCCCCTGCATCCCAACCCCTGCATCCCAATCCCTGCATTCCATCCCCTGCATCCCAACTCCTTCATCCCAACCCCTGCATCCCAACCCCTGCATCCCATCCCCTGCATCCCAACCCCATCATCCCATCCCCTGCATCCCAACCCCTGCATCCCAACCCCATCATCCCAACCCATCATCCCATCCCCTGCATCCCAACCCCTGCATCCCAACCCCTGCATCCCAACCCCTTCACCCCATCCCCTGCATCCTAACCCCTGCATCCCAACACCTGCATCCCAACCCCTTCACCCCATCCCCTGCATCCTAACCCCTGCATCCCAACCCATCATCCCATACCCTGCATCCTAACCCCTGCATCCCAACCCTTGCATCCCAACCCCTTCATCCCAACCCCTTCACCCCATCCCCTGCATCCCAACCCCTGCATCCCAACGCCTGCATCCCAACCCCTTCATCCCAACCCCTGCATCCCAACCCATCATCCCATCCCC
>NW_028319926.1:47500-75000 GCF_062004578.1 Staurois parvus
AGGGAATTGGAACACCTGAATCACATGATATGGAGGGGATTGGAACACTTGAATCACATGATATGGAGGGGATTGGAACACCTGAATCACATGATTGGGAGGGAGGGCCCAATACTTGGGGCAATATAGTGTATGTATTACCTCTCACTGAAATCACATACTCCCCCTGACATCTGCTTTTCTCTCCAGAAGGACAAACCCATCTTTGTTCAGGCATCATCCAGGATCACCGTCTACTTCCTGGACTGAGATGCCGGTTCAGAGATGACAAAATCATATAAATCCTGCTGCCTGTGCAGTACTTGGTCTGTGTTCACAAATGTGTGACACAGATCAGCCAGCCTCTAACCTTGTGATTGGCTACAAAGTTACAATGTATAATCGGATCGCTGGGGGCAGCTGCGTATTGCCCGCGAGGCAAACAAGGCATTCACCTGGGGCGGCGATTTATTTTTGTGGGGGAGGGGCGCTGCTGCTGGTGGTGGGGTGCTCAATTTTAGGGCTCGTTCACACTTGGCGGTTTTACCAACGCTTGCTAAACGCCCCTATAGCGTTTGGCGAGCGTTGGTCCGGCGTTTGCGGAGCGTTTTTTAACGCTCGGCAAATGCTCTGCAAACGCCGCATGTGCAGTTTAGCGGTGGTTGCTAGGCGTTTGGCGAGTGTTAAAAACGCCCTACAAATGCCTATAATGCAGTTTGAATGGTGTTACCACTCCGCAAATCCCGGGCGGGCGGCCGGACGTTTGCGGAGCGGCACCATAGATTAGAATAGGAGGCTTCAACGCCTCCTGGCTCGACCAGAGGCGTCCGTTTTGCCGCGACGCAAACGCTCCCGTTAGAACAGCACCATGAGCTGTAATGTGCAGAATTGGCTGAGGCGTTTGGGAAGCGGTAAAAACGCTTCCCAAACGCCTCTCTGCCGCCTGCACACAACGCTAGTGTGAACGTAGCCTTAGTGCTGTTAAGTACAATGTTTCAATGAAGAACATCGACTCCAATCAGGTTGCATTCGTCTGAGATACGTTTGCTGGTACACATTACAATGTACGTTGGACCACATTGCATACGGAAGACAATGTGATAACATGTGATACAGAATCAAGCCCTTTTATACCATTCTTACACAATAGTTTCTAGTGACGGGGACAATCCCAAATATTGCCTAGGGCAGCACATGAACTAAATACATCACTGACTGGAGGGGAGACTGAGGGAATGCTTTCTCCTACCTGCAGCAGACTAATGACATCATCTCACCCTAGGCCAGTGTTTCTCAACTCCAGTCCTCATGGACCCCCCAACAGGTCATGTTTTCAGGATTTCCATTATTTTGCACAGGTGATTTGATCAGTTTCACTGCCTTAGTAATTACCACAGCTGTTTCATCTGAGGGAAATCCTGAAAACATGACCTGTTGGGGGTCCATGAGGACTGGAGTTGAGAAACACTGCACTAGGCAAAGTCACTGAGTGGAGCTCGAGGACGGCTATCTATTAGTAAAAGGTGGAGGTTGTTTTGCTGTATATTGTGACATCAGGAATTTCATTATAGAGACGTGTAAAGTTACTATGAGGTCAACATAAACTGCAGTAAAGTTGGCAAATGCTGTCCTTCAATCGTATTAATATTTACAGTGTGTAGTATATGTACAGTATATGGGGCAGGTATAGATGATCATTAAATATTCATGGATTGTTAGCTGCCTAGTAATGCTGAACAGTGATTATTTCTCCTTATTGCCCCTCCCTCTGCTAAGCAACGGCCACACTACCAGAAAACCGCCGTCAGAGCATCTACCATTCGGTCCATGAAATACGGAACAGCAAGTGTGCAAAATGCTGCAGGCACAAAAATGACTTTCAAGTCAATATTCCCACAATGTATACTAACTGAAAGTGCAATAAAATAGCACCCTATAAATCACTGTTAAAGCTATTTAAGAACCATAGAGGTCTGCGGTCTGAGACAGTATAGTGAAGACATTGGCATCCCCTGGCAGGCGTTCCCGGATAGGCACACAATGCTGTTTGCGCTGGCACCCACTACCATTGGCTGTAATCAATGGTTCAATAGGCTGTGGCTGGCCCAGCCACCTCCCTTATATCAATGAAAGCCCATTGGTGGCTGAGGATGTTGTGCAGAGGAAGGCCACCCACACACCTACAGTGGTACCTGTATTCTAAAGTAATGGGGTTTGGGGCTGATCTGAGGTCTGAAGTTTACGCATGGAATTGATCTGAAGTCTAAGGTTCATGAATGGGGCTGATCTGAGGTCTGTGGTTCATGAATGGAGATGATCTGAGGTTCATGCATTGAACTGATCTGAAGTCTGATTTTCATAAATGGAACTGATCTGAAGTTGATGAATGGAGCTGATCTGAAGTTCATGAATGGAGCTGATCTGAGGTCTGAGGTTAATGAGTGGAACTGATCTGAGGTTCATGCATGGAATTGATCTGAAGTCTGAGGTTCATAAATGAAGCTGATATGAAGTCTGAGGTTCATGAATGTAGTTGATCTGAGGTCTGAGGTTCATGCATGGAACTAATCTGAGGTCTGTGGTTCATGAATGGAGCTGATCTGAGGTTTGAGGTTCATGAATGAAGCTGATCTGAAGTCTGAGGTTCATGAATGTGGCTGATCTGAGGTCTGAGGTTCATGCATGGAACTAATCTGAGGTCTGTGGTTCATGAATGGAGCTGATCTGAAGTCTGAGGTTCATGAATGGAGCTGATCTGAGGAATAAGGTTCATGAATGAAGCTGCTTTGAGGTCTGAGGTTAATGAACGGAACTGATCTGAGGTTCATAAATGGAGCTGATCTGAAGTCTGAGGTTCATGAATGGAGCTGATCTGAGGTTCATGAATGCTAGTGATCTGAAGTTCATGAATGGAACTGATCTGAGGTTCATTAAAGGAGCTGATCTGAAGTCTGAGATTCATGAATGGAGCTGACCTGAAGTCTGAGGTTCATGAATGGAGCTGATCTAAAGTTTGAGGTTCATGAATGGAACCGATCTGAGGTTCATGAATAGAACTGATCTGAGGTTCATGAATTGAGCTGATCTGGGTCTGAGGTTCATGAATGGAGCTGATCTGAGGTTCATGAATGCTAGTGATCTGAAGTTCATGAATGGAACTGATCTGAGGTTCATGAAAGGAGCTGATCTGAGGTCTGAGATTCATGAATGGAGCTGACCTGAAGTCTGAGGTTCATGAATGGAGCTGATCGAAAGTTTGAGGTTCATGAATGGAACTGATCTGAGGTTCATGAATTTAGCTGATCTGGGTCTGAGGTTTATGAACGGAGCTGATCTGAAGTCTGAGGTTCATGAATGAAACTGATCTGAGGCTCATGAATGGAACTGATCTGAGGTTCATGAATGGAGCTGATCTGAGGTCTGAGGTTCATGCATGGAACTGACCTGAGGTTCATGCATGGAACTGACCTGAGGTTCATTCATGGAACTGATCTGAGGTCTGAAATGCTTGATCTGAGGTCTGATGTACATGCATTGGTGCAGATCTGAGGTCTGAAGTGCATGCATTGGCGCTGATTCAAGGTCTGTACTGCATGCATTGGTGTTGATCGGAGATCTGAAATACACATATTGGGCAGATCTGAGGTCTGCAGTGCAGACCCTTCAATGAGGAAAAAGGTTGCTGTCCTTTGGTACAGTGCACGTGGCAGGCCAGATACACAAGATCACCGCTGGCACGATCCAAGGGTGGAAGTACAGTATGTGGTGAATGACTGTATGAAAGGAAAATATGTTCTAAGGGAAGTCAGTAAATATTTCCATGTGCAGGGATGAAGCCTGTCTGTCAGAACAAAGGGAAGTGTCTGCAAAATGCAGGATGTCGGTACATCTCATGGTGTCCAGTGAGGCCACCTTGGAGTGGTGAGTCCATCTTTCTGTATACACCTGCTGGTTGTGATCCTTACAGACAGCCGATTGATGGGACCTGGAGGACTGTAGGAAGACTTCTGTAATAGGAAGGGTGAATATGTTTTCACTTTTGGGTGGAGGAATTGTGTGAGCACCAGAAGAAAATTAGGAAAACACCTATACGTCCTTCTAAGGAGGACTGTTCACTGAGGTTTTGGACATTATTGACTTCTACACTGGTGTAGGTAATATTATACAAGGACTGTACTACCAACGTGGATAGAACTTTTTTATTATCTTACATTGGCCTTTCAAATTTCTCAAGTTGGTACAGTAATGCAGGCCATAGATTGGGAGAAAACCGGGCAATTTTTCTTTAAAAAAACGAAAAATCGTTCGTTCAATCGGCCGACGTTACCAGGAACAGTAAAAAAAATCGGCCAATTTTCATCCCGTCTACAGCTGGCAAAAAGTGTCCCTGCAGAGAGCTCCGCCATTTCTTTGACAGTTCTTTGACATTTATAGCGGCTGCAACATTGTATCTATTTGTATCCATTTCGGGTACAGATGTTTTTATTTGGAAACAAATAGATACATTGTTGCAGCCGCTATAAATGTCAAAGAACTGTCAAAAAAATAGCGGAGCTCTCTGCAGGGACACTTTTTGCCAGACTGGAATTCTTCTTTATCCTCTTCTTCTTCTTCATCTTTCACTTCCTCTTCTTCTTCATCCTCTTCCTCATCTTCTTCCTCTTCATCCTCTTCTTCTTCTTCATCTTTCACTTCCTCTTCTTCTTCATCCTCTTCTTCCTCTTCATCCTCTTCTTCTTCTTCATCCTCTTCTTCTTCTTCCTCTTCTTCATCTTCTTTTTCTTCTTCTTTTTGTCTTCCTCTTGCAGGTCACGGCTCATGCGCAGATTTTTTATCGGTAAAAAGATCGTCCGATTTGCCCATCATTGCCGTGAAAATCGTCCGATCGGCAAAATCGTCCGATTTTTTTCAAACTTTACCGATAAAAAAAAATCTGCCAAAATACCGAAAAACGGCCGACCTATTTACCTACTCCGATTTTTGACCCATCTATGGCCTGCATAACTCTTCCTCTATAATAACTCTTCTTTTTCATTGCAGGTAAGTAATGGATTCCAAGCAGAAGCAACGTTCCGTCATTGAGTTCTTGATGATGGAGGGGTGCCGGCTGTCCGACATCCACAGAAGGCTACAGAAGGTTTATGGAGATGACACCATTGACAAGAGTCACCAATAACTTTGCTCTTATCAGTGGTGTAATTTCCATTCTGTAGGCTTCTGTGGATGTCGGACAGCCGGCACCCCTCCATCATCAAGAACTCAATGAGGGCACATCTTCTGCTTGGAATCCAATATTTATCTTTTCATTACTTTCAGTTCATCCCTTGTATTGTTGTATCCATTAGTGGAGTATTTGTTGCACATTTGTTTGCTATGAATGTTACATTGTAACTGTTTTATGTGTAGTATAGATATCAGGTCTATCTTGATAAATGATTGTAGCAGCTGATGGTGGTTTTTTTCTCACTAATAGAAGGGAGGATGAATGATTGTATCAGCGATCTGTGACATTGCCATAGGAGCCATGAGGGGAACACAAACACAAGAGGCAGCGAGCGGGCCCTGCGTTGCCAGGACTTTGTAACTGTTTGACTTGCCTGGCTGACCGAGCAGCGGGAATGGGGCGCAGTGGGCAATGGAGCAGAGCGTCCCTGGCATTCTCATCACTGGCATCCAAGAGACGATAGAAGGAAGCCCTCCCCGCAGAGAACGGGTCCTATAAAAAGGCAAACTAGAATGAGAAACCCTTTATTTTTAATACTTGAATCTGAAGTGCAACTAAACCCAACACCAAAAATGTCTCACCCTAGGTCAGCGTTTCTCAACCTTTTTTCAGTCAAGGCACCCTTTAAAATGATGGACAGTCTTGAGGTACCCCATTTTAGAATGGGGTGCCTCAAGACTGTCCATCACTTTAAAGGGTGCCTCGGGACCGTCCATCATTTTAAAAGGGCCCCCCATTCTAAAATGTGAAAAACTATTCTAATAGGTTTATATAACGCAGAAACATCCACACATGTAGGACACCCAACATTAGAGGTGATTTATTCTTCCAAAGCAAATACACTTTTGCACACTGGTACTGACTAGTATTCCAATGTTTCTCCTCTCCCTCAGTTTTTCTCCATCACTGAGCTAATGTGACCCCAGAACTGATGGAGAGGGGGCAGGGGAGGGTCAAACTATTATGCTGTGCAGGCAGCTGACATCCTCCTTACCAACTGATGATGTCATTGGTTGTCAGGAAGCCAGCAGATAGAAGGTTGTAATGGTGCACAATGAAAACCTGTGGTTTTGTGTAACTAAAAGGCCGGCTTGTTCCACCCGCTGGCTTGTATACAAGTTTTGGGCAATTTTTAGACATTTTGCCAAGGCACCCCTGAAGAAGCCTCAAGGCATCCCTGAAGAAGCCTCAAGGCTCAAGCACTGCTGAGGTGGCACTGATAGGCAGCACTGATGGGCACTGATGAGGTGGCACTGATAGGCACTGATAGACACAGATGAGGTGGCACTGATAAGCAGCACTGATGGGCACTGATAGGCGGCATGGATAGGCACTGATAGGTGGCACTGATAGGCACTGATGAGGTGGAACTGATAGGCAGCACTGATGAGGTGGCATTGATAGGTAGCACTTATGGGCACTGATAGGCACAGATGAGGTGGCACTGATAAGCAGCACTGATGGGCACTGATAGGCGGCATGGATAGGCACTGATGGGTGGCACTGATAGGCACTGATGAGGTGGCACTGATAGGCAGCACTGATGAGGTGGCATTGATAGGTAGCACTTATGGGCACTGATAGGAGGCACTGATGGGCATCTAAACATATAATGGGTGCTACAACCAACGCGTTTCAGGGGCCATGTTTTTGGATTCATATTCTGGACAAATTGATTAAATCAGGTATTTTGATTAATTCATTTTATTAATTTGATTATTCAGTTTGATTGATAAATCCATTCTTTGGACTCCTAAACAGCAACTCCTATTGATAAGGATGCAGTTGGCTGTAACACCCAAATGTATAATGAGTGCCGAGGCCAACGCGTTTCAGGGACCATATTGTGGATTCATGCTGTGGACAGGTTTGATTAATCAGGTACCTTTTTTTGTGAATTTAATTGATAATTCTGATCTTTGGACTCCTAAACAGAAACTCAACTTGAGAAGGATGTAGTTGGCTGCAGCATCCAAACGTATAATGGGTCCTACAGCCAACGCGTTTCAGGGACTATGTTGTGGATTCATGTTCTGGTCAGGTTTCAATAATCAGTTACTTTTAATTAATTTGATTATTTAATTTGATTGATAATTCTGTTCTTTGGACTCCCAAACAGCAACTCCTATCGATAGGGATGCAGTTGGCTGTAGCATCCAAACACATAATGGCTGCTACAACCGACGCACTTCAGGGACCGTGTTTTTGAATTCATATTCTGGACAAGATTGATTAAATCAGGCATTTTGATTAATTCTTTTTATTAATCTGAGTATTCAATTTGATTGATAAATCTGTTCTTTGGACTCCTAAATAGCAATTCCTATTGATAAGGATGCAGTTGGCTGTAGCACCCAAATGTATAATGGGTGCCAAGGCCAACGCATTTCAGGGACCATATTGTGGATTCATGCTGTGGACAGGTTTGATTAATCAGTTACCTTTTTTTAGTGAATTTGAGTAATAATTCTGATCTTTGGACTCCTAAACAGAAACCCATATTGATGGGGATTTGGTTGGCTGTAGCATCCAAACGTATAATGAGTCCTACAGCCAATGCGTTTCAGGGACTATGTTGTGGTTTCATGTTCTGGTCGGGTTTGATTATTCAGTTACCTTTAATTAATTTGATTATTCAATTTGATTGAAATTCCATACTTTGGACTCCCAAACAGCAACTGCTATCGATAGGGATGTAGTTGGCTGCAGCATCTAAACATACAATGGGTGCTAAAACCGACGCGTTTCAGGGGCCATGTTTTTGGATTCATGTCCTGGACAAGACTGATTAAATCGGATATTTTGATTAATTCATTTTATTAATTTGAGTATTCAGTTTGATTGATAAATCCGTTCTTTGGACTCCTAAACAGCAACTCCTAATGATAAGGATGCAGTTGGCTGCAGCATCCAAATGTATAATGGGTGCCGAGGCCAACGCGTTTCAGGGACCATATTGTGGATTCATGCTGTGGACAGGTTTGATTAATTACCTTTTTTTAGTGAATTTGATTATTTAATTTGATTGATAATTCCATTCTTTGGACTCCTAAACAGCAACTCCTATCGATAAGGATGCAGTTGGCTGTAGTACCGAAATGTATAATGGGTTGTACAGCCAACGCATTTCAGGGACTATGTTGTGGATTCATGTTCTGGTCAGGTTTCAATAATCAGTTACCTTTAATTAATTTGATTGATTATTTAATTTGATTGATAGTTCCGTTCTTTGGACTCCCAAACAGCAATTCCTATCAATAGGGATGCAGTTGGCTGTAGCATCCAAATGTGTTTTGGGTGCTACATCCAACGCGTTTCAGGGACCATATTGTGGATTCATGCTGTGGACAGGTTTGATTAATCAGTTCCCTTTTTTTAGTGAATTTGATTATTTAATTTGATTGATAATTCAGATTTTTGGACTCCTAAACAGAAACTCGTATTGATAGGGATGCAGTTGGCTGTAGCATCCAAATGTGTTTTGGGTGCTACCTTCAACGCGTTTCGGGGACCATATTGTAGATTCATGTTCTGGAATAAATTGATTAAATCAGGCATTTTGATTAATTTGAGTATTCAGTTTGATTGATAAATCCGTTCTTTGGACTCCTAAATAGCAATTCCTATTGATAAGGATGCAGTTGGCTGCAGCATCCAAATGTATAATGAGTGCCGAGGCCAACGCGTTTCAGGGACCATATTGTGATTCATGTTGTGGACAGGTTTGATTAATCAGGTACCTTTTTTTTTAGTGAATTTGATTGATAATAATTCTAATCTTTGGACTCCTAAACAGAAACTTATATTGATAGGGATGTAGTTGGCTGCAGCATCCAAACGTATAATGAGTCCTACAGCCAACGCATTTCAGGGACTATATTGTGGATTCATGTTCTGGTCGGGTTTGATTATTCAGTTACTTTAATTAATTTGATTAGTTAATTTGATTGATAATTCTGTTCTTTGGACTCCAAAACAGCAACTTATAATGATAGGGATGTAGTTGGCTGCAGCATCTAAACATACAATGGGTGCTACAACCAACGCGTTTCAGGGGCCATGTTTTTGGATTCATGTTCTGGACAAATTGATTAAATCAGGTATTTTGATTAATTCATTTTATTAATTTGATTATTCAATTTGATTGATAAATCTGTTCTTTAGACTCCTAAACAACAACTCCTAATGATAAGGATGCAGTTGGCTGTTGCACCCAAATGTATAATGGGTGCCGAGGCCAACGCGCTTCAGGGACCATATTGTGGATTCATGTTGTGGACAGGATTGATTAATCAGGTACCTTTATTTAGTGAATTTGATTGATAATAATTCTAATCTTTGGACTCCTAAACAGAAACTTATATTGATAGGGATGTAGATGGGTGTAGCATCCAAACATATAATTGATGGTACAGCCAACGCGTTTCAGGGACTATGTTGTGGATTCATGTTCTGGTCAGGTTTGATTATTCAGTTACCTTAAATTAATTTGATTAGTCAATTTGATTGAAATTCCATACTTTGGACTCCCAAACAGCAACTCCTACCGATAGGGATGTAGTTGGCTGCAGCATCCAAACGTATAATGGGTGCTAAGGCCAACGCGTTTCGGGGACCGTGTTTTTGGATTCATGTTCTGGACAAGATTGATTATTCAGGTACTTTAATTTTATTAATTTGAATATTCAATTTGATTTATAAATCCATTCCTTGGACTCCTAAACAGGAAGTCGTATTGGTAGGGATGCGGAGACTTTGATATCTGCCCGGAATTCGGCTGATGTGTGACTGGAGTGGGACTTGCCGCTCACACAACCTATTAGATGTTTACCGGCGGCAGTGGCAGTAAAAGGTTGGCGCTGATGCCAGGATTACTTCCTTCATCCTTTAAATAACACTTTCTCATATAATAGACAAAACAAATCTTTTTTTTTTCACAATAGACTTTGCCGGCTCCATGGAAAAACCTTGATGGGATGTTTCCAGGAAATAAAACAGACAAACAGAAGTTGGGGGATTTGCTGCGGCGAAGCCTCCAGCCAAGGACACCCGAGTTATACTTAGCACAAGGTTCTGTCCCATTCTGCTGCAGTTGGTTGCAGCTCTCGGCAGATTCTCTCCATGATATCAAGTAACATGTTCCTTACTAAAGTGGAACCAGGACTGTTGTTGGAAGGGCTGGAACCTTTCTCAAGGTTTTCTGTTGTCTGTGTCCTGGAAAATGGGATCTTATTTATGTGCTCAGTGTCCCTGGGACAGGAAGTGAGGGGGAATCTCCCTCAACAGAAGTCCTAACCCTCCTGTGTCCCTGGGACAGGAAGTGAGGGGGAATCTCCCCCAACAGATGTCCTAGCCCGTCAGTGTCCCTGGGACAGGAAGTGAGGGGGAATCTCCCCCAACAGAAGTCCTAACCCTCCTGTGTCCCTGGGACAGGAAGTGAGGGGGAATCTCCCCCAACAGATGTCCTAACCCGTCAGTGTCCCTGGGACAGGAAGTGAGGGGGAATCTCCCCCAATAGAAGTCCTAACCCTCCTGTGTCCCTGGAATAGGAAGTGAGGGGGAATCTCATCTAATAGAAGTCCTAACCCTTCAGTGTCCCTGGGACAGGAAATGAGGGGGAATCTCCCCCAACAGAATTCCTAACCCTCCTGTGTCTTTGGAACAGGAAGTGAGGGGGAATCTCCCCCAACAGAAGTCCTAACCCATCAGTGTCCCTGGGACAGGAAGTGAGGGGGAATCTCCCTTAACAGAAGTCCTAACCTGTCAGTGTCCCTGGGACAGGAAATGAGGAGGAATCTCTCCTTATAGAAGTCCTAACCCGTCAGTGTCCCTGGGACAAGAAGAGAGAGATATCTTCCCGACTTAATTTCTCTCTATCCAGATGTAAGTTCCATTTTAGGAAGATATCATCGTGCAATACATACTGTACCCTGGGAGGGCGGGGGGTACTGTACTGGTGAGGGGGATCTGTACTGGTGAGGGGGGTGCTGTACTGGTGAGGGGGAATCTGTACTGGTGGGGGGGGATCTGCACTAGTAAGGGGGGTGCTGTACTGGTGAGGGGGGATCTGTACTGGTGAGGGGGGTGCTGTACTGGTGAGGGGGGATCTGTACTGGTGAGGGGGGGGGGGGATCTGTACTGGTGAGGAAGGGATCTGCACTGGTGAGGGGGGATCTGTACTGGTGAGGGGGGTGCTGTACTGGTGAGGGGGGATCTGTACTGGTGAGGGGGGATCTGTACTGATGAAGGGGGGATCTGTACTGGTGAGGGGAAATCTGTACTGGTGAGCGGGGATCTGTACTGATGAAGGGGGGATCTGTACTGGTGAGGGGGGATCTGTACTGGTGAGGGGGGGGATCTGTGCTGGTGAGTAGGGGGGTCTGTACTGGTGAGGGGGGGATCTGTACTGGTGAGGGGGGGGATCTGTACTGGTGAGGGGGGGGGTCTGTACTGGTGAGGGGGGGGTCTGTACTGGTGAGGGGGGATCTGTACTGGTGGGGGGGGGGATCTGTACTGGTGAAGGGGGTGGTCGTATAGGTGGAAGGGTGCTGTACTGGGGGGAGGAGAAATGAACTGAAGGGGAGGATCTTTACAAGTGATAAAGGGGGACTTTATTAGGGGTGATATTGGCTTGAGGGAGGTGTGAGGCACAGTATACAGTCCTGTTGGATATGGAGGAGGTACGAGGCACGGTATACAGTCCTGTTGGATATGGAGGAGGTACGAGGCACGGTATATAGTCCTGTTGGACATGGAGGAGGTACGAGGCACGGTATACAGTCCTGTTGGATATGGAGGAGGTACGAGGCACGGTATATAGTCCTGTTGGACATGGAGGAGGTACGAGGCACGGTATACAGTCCTGTTGGATATGGAGGAGGTACGAGGCACGGTATACAGTCCTGTTGGATATGGAGGAGGTACGAGGCACGGTATATAGTCCTGTTGGACATGGAGGAGGTACGAGGCACGGTATACAGTCCTGTTGGATATGGAGGAGGTACGAGGCACGGTATACAGTCCTGTTGGATATGGAGGAGGTACGAGGCACGGTATACAGTCCTGTTGGATATGGAGGAGGTACGAGGCACGGTATACAGTCCTGTTGGATATGGAGGAGGTACGAGGCACGGTATACAGTCCTGTTGGATATGGAGGAGGTACGAGGCACGGTATACAGTCCTGTTGGATATGGAGGAGGTACGAGGCACGGTATACAGTCCTGTTGGATATGGAGGAGGTACGAGGCACGGTATACAGTCCTGTTGGATATGGAGGAGGTATGAGGCACAGTATAAGGTCTGCATTAGTCTTCTATTTTCAGGATCATTTTCAGCTGGCGATCCTGCCAGTAACACACTTCCTGTCTCAGGGTGGTTTGTTCGTCCCCTTGTGGCAGCACTAACGCTAAAAGGAAAAAAAGAATCAAAATAAATAAAAATAATTTTAAAAAAAGTAATCGTACTCCGTCACTTGTGCATGTATGTATATGAACACGGGGGAGTGCGGGGGTCAGGGGTATATAACGCGGAGTGCGGGGGTCAGGGGTACATAACGCGGAGCGCGGGGGTCGGGGGTATATAACGCGGAGCGCGGGGGTACATAATGCGGAGCGCGGGGGTATATAACGCGGAGCGCGGGGGTCGGGGGTACATAACGCGGAGCGCGGGGGTATATAACGCGGAGCGCGGGGGTCGGGGGTATATAATGCGGAGCGCGGGGTCGGGGGTCCATAACGCGGAGCGCGGGGGTCGGGGGTACATAACGCGGAGTGCGGGGGTCGGGGGTACATAACGCAGAGTGCGGGGGTACATAACGCGAAGCGCAGGGGTACATAAGGCAGAGCGCGGGGGTACATAACGCGGAGTGCGGGGGTCGGGGGTACATAACGCGGAGTGCGGGGGTCGGGGGTACATAACGCGAAGCGCGGGGGTACATAAGGCGGAGCGCGGGGGTACATAACGCGGAGTGCGGGGGTACATAACGCGGAGTGCGGGGGTACATAACGCGAAGCGCAGGGGTACATAAGGCAGAGCGCGGGGGTACATAACGCGGAGTGCGGGGGTCGGGGGTACATAACGCGGAGTGCGGGGGTCGGGGGTACATAACGCGAAGCGTGGGGGTACATAAGGCGGAGCGCGGGGGTCGGGGGTACATAACGCGGAGCGCGGGGGTCGGCGGTACATAACGCGGAGTGCGGGGGTCGGGGGTACATAACGCGAAGCGCGGGGGTACATAAGGCGGAGCGCGGGGGTACATAACGCGGAGCGCGGGGGTACATAACGCGGAGTGCGGGGGTCGGGGGTACATAACGCGGAGTGCGGGGGTACATAACACGGAGCGCGGGGGTCGGGGGTACATAACACGGAGCGCGGGGGTCGGGGGTACATAACGCGGAGTGCGGGGGTAAGTAGTATTGCAGGGGTGAGGTATGAGGCATGAGGCATATTGTATATATGGAGTACTATGGAGGTAGGAGATACCGGAGGAGCCATGGAGGAGGTGTGTGTACCGGAGGAGGTGTGTGTACCGGAGGAGGTGTGTGTACCGATCATCCTCCGTGCCCGGCTCTCCCACCTCCCGCCTCTCTCCTCCGTTATACGGCGTATGTGGTGGATGGATTGAGGAGAAGGGACTCCAGCCCCGCCCCCTCCCCTTCTCTGGCAGCCGATTGGCGCACAGCCGTCCCCCGCCCCCTGTCATTGGTGGTCTCTCCCGTGCTGTGATTGGTGGTCCCTCCTCTGCTGTGATTGGCGGTCCCTCTGTATCGCGGATCCGGATTGGCCGGTCCGCGCGGTGGTCGCTCAGGCCGGACTCCCCTCAGTGACAGGCCGGCTCCGGGGGGGTTCTCCTCATCCAGCATGGCGGCCCGGGAAGAGCGGCCGGCTCCGGGGCCCGGGACACAGCGGGAGGCCTCAGTGGGACCCTCCGACACACGGCACTGACCGCCCGGGACAGGTAGGAGGGGGGGAGGGAAGAGGTTCTGCAGCATCTCCACCACACCTGTCTGACCCCTCCCCCTGTATAGTGCTGACATATATCGGAGAGAGCACTGCACCACAGGAGCTTACACTCTAATGTCCCCTCCCCCACAGTCCCATCAGTCTCTGTACCAGAGGAGCTTACGCTCTAATGCCCCCTCCCCCACAGTCCTATCAGTCTCTGTACCAGAGGAGCTTACGCTCTAATGTCCCCTCCCCCACAGTCACATCAGTCTCTGTACCAGAGGAGCTTACGCTCTAATGTCCCCTCCCCCCACAGTCACATCAGTCTCTGTACCAGAGGAGCTTGCGCTCTAATGTCCCCTCCCCCCACAGTCACATCAGTCTCTGTACCAGAGGAGCTTGCGCTCTAATGCCCCCTCCCCCACTATTATACATTGATATAGCTCTGACATATACTGTGGCGGTGTTGGTGGAGGAGAATTCTGATCTGTCGGACGCACATTCCATCGCCGTCGAATAGCCAGAAAGATTTCAGAATCATGTTTTGATGGTATTTGTCGTTTTCATTGGCTGTCCATGGGGAGGGGGAGGGGCAGTAAGTCATTAGCGACATTTTATGGGCGGTCCCATGAAGGCTCCGCTCGCACCGACGCGTTTCTCAGAAGCGCAGTGCAGTCCACTTCTCATGGTTCCCTATGGGACACGTTCACATCTGCGCTGTTCTTGAGCTGCTGCGTTTTTTGGGTCGGGGAATTTTTTTAAAAAAAAAAAAGCAGCGTTTTTGCTACGATGGGGTTCAATTGAGACGCTGCAGAAATGCGTGGTAGTGCGTTTTTGCAGCGTTTTGCATTTTATTCTGCCCAGCGACGAAAAAAAATCCAATTTAACAAAAAAAAAAGAAAAAAGAAAAGCTGAGCAAATGTGGTAAAAATGCATCAAAAACGCAAAAGGAAGTGCGAAAATCACTGCAAATCGGACAAAAATCAAACTGCACGGGTGTGAAGGGGGTGGATTCTGACACGCCTTCTGGTTTCTGAAGGTTCCTGAGAGCGGGGACACGCTCGGGGACACGCTCGGGGACACACTCGGGGACACACTCGGGGACTTCTCACTTCCACTACCACAGAAATCTGCTGCTATGACTGCTACAAGGTCAAAACGATGCTGGCTGCACCCCCCAACATCCTCATAGCAACCGGGGAGGCTGCGTGACCAACATCCTCATAGCAACCGGGGATGCTGTGTGACCAACATCCTCATAGCAACCGGGGATGCTGTGTGACCAACATCCTCATAGCAACCGGGGATGCTGTGTGACCAACATCCTCATAGCAACCGGGGATGTTGTGCGTCCTACAGCGTCATAGCAACCAAGGATGCTGTGCGTCCAACAGCATCATAGCAACCAAGGATGCTGTGCATCCTACAGCGTCATAGCAACCAAGGATGCTGTGTGGTCAACAGCGCCATAGCAACTTAGGACGCTGTGTGGTCAACAACGCCATAGCAACGTAGGATATTGTTAGTCCTACAGAGTCATAGCAACCTAGGATATTGTGTGTCCTGCAGAGTCATAGCAACCTAGGATGCCGTGTGTCCTACAGCGTCATAGCAACCTAGGATACTGTATGTCCCACACCGTCATAGCAACCTAGGATGCTTTGTGTCCTACAGTGTCATAGCAACCTAGGATGCAGTGTGTCCAGCAGCATCATAGCTACCTACCACACTGTGCAGCAGAGCAACCAAGGGGGCTGTTCAGCCAACCTCATCATGGCAACCAAGAATATTGTGCACCAGACAGCAACATGGCAACCAAAGACACTGTGAAGCAACCTCATCATAACAACCAAGGATGCCATGCAGCAGACAGTGTCATAGCAATCATGGATGCTTTGTGACTGACAGCATCATAGCATTCCAAGGGCACTGTGCATCACAGTGTCATAGCAACCAAGGGCACTGTGCATCACAGTGTCATAGCAACCAAGGGCACTGTGCAACCAACAGCATTATAGCAACCAAGGGTATTGTGCAACCAGCGCTGAGTGAACTATTGGCGCTTCATAAATACTGTATAATAATAACCAACAGCATCATAGCAACCAAAGGTACTGTGCAACCAACATCATCATAGCAACCAAAGGTACTGTGCAACCAACATCATCATAGCAACCAAAGGTACTGGGTAACTAACGGCTTCAAAGCAACCAAAAGTGCTGTTCAGCAATTAACCTATTATCCACCAGGCTGTATATTTGCATCATTTTGATGACATATTTCTGATATGGACTGTTGTTTTACAGTATGAATAAAGTTATTTGACACTTGCTACATCCCTCTACTCCAATCTTCCATGCTGGATAATTGGAGGTCTCGTCTTTGCTTGTCAGCCAACCTCGTCATAGCAACCAAGGATAATGTGCACCAGACAGCATCATAGCAACCAAGAACACTATGCAGCAACCTCATCATAGCAACCAAGAATGCTATGCAGCAGACAGCATTATAGCAAACAAGGACACTCTGCAGCCAACAGCGTCATAGCAGCCAAGAATGCTGTGTCACTTACAGCGTCATAGCAACCAAGAATGCTGTGTCACTTACAGCGTCATAGCAACCAAGAACGCTGTGCAGCAGACAGTGTCAAAACAACCAGGGATGCAGTGAAGCCAACAGCATCATAGCAACCAAGCATACTGTGCAGCCAACAGGGCCATAGCAACCAAGGATGCTGTGTGGCTGATAGCATCTTAGCAACCAAGGATACTGTGCAATCAACAGCACCATATTAACCAGCGTTGCTGTGCATCAACAGTGTCATAGCAACCAAGGGCTCAGCATAGCGAGCTGCGTCATGGCAATAAAGGAAATTTGTGCAGCCAACCGCATCATAGCAGCCAAGGGCATTGGTCAAAGCAGTCAAGGATATTGTACAGCTGACAACATGCTCTACTGTCAACAGCATCATCGCAACCAAAGATGCTGTGTGGTCAACAGCATCATAGCAAGAAGGGAAGCTGTGCAGACAACAGCTTCATAGCAACCAAGGATACTATGCAACCAACAGCATCATAGCAACCAAGGGTACTTTGCAGCAGACAGCATCATAGCAACTAAGGACACAATGCAGTCAACACTGCCATAGCAACCAAGGACACTGTGCAGAAACCTCATCATAGCAACCAAGGATGCCATGCAGCAGACAGTCATATCAGCCAAGGACATTGTGCAGTACACATTGTCATAGCAATCGGGGATGCTCTGCAACCAACAGCGTCATAGCAACCAAGGACACTGTGCAGCCGACCGCTTCACAGCAATCAAGGATGCTACGTGGCTGGCCACCTAATAGCAACCTAGGGTTCTGTGTAGCCAACAGCAACCAAAGACACTGTCATGGCCATTAAGGATTCTGTGCAGCCAATGGTGTCAGAGCAGCCAAGGATGCTGTGTGGCTGACAGCATCATAGCAACCAAGGATGCTGCACAGCAGCTCTTTATAAACTCCAGGTACAGTCCAGCTATGGGAATGGCAGGTTAGAGCAGTGTTTCTAAACCAGGATGTCCCCGGGGTTCCTCTGGGGTGCCGCAAGCAAGAGACCTGGTTTGCCCTGGATCAGCATCATGAGTTGTCGAGGGCTGGCTGCCAGCACCATAGCAACCAATGATGCTCTAGCTGCCAGAATGCATGACGTCATTCATTGCTATCCAGATTGTGACCAGATCACTCGCATGACCCTGGTACAGGGTAGCTGGCATGCAGGGGCCACTGCGTGTACTCAGGAGAGGAAGGAAGTTCACCACCGTCATCTCCCCTTCTCTACTGTACTGCTAGAGCCAAAGGGTAGGGCTCTGATATGAGGGGGGCTCTGTGATTGGGGTGGGGGGTGGGGCTCTGTGATTGGGGTGTGGGGGGGCCCTGTGATAGGGAGACTCATGTATAGGGTGCCTCTGACGTATAGGGATGTTTCTGATGTGATGGGAGCTCTTATGCATAGTGGGGACCTTTGATGTGAAGGGGGACATCTGATGTGATGGGCAGCCGCTGATGTTAAGGCAGGCTTTTGATGTGATGGGGGGACCTCCTGATGTGATAAGGGGGACCATTGATGTAAAGAATGGCTCTGATGTCATGGGGGGGTCTCTGAAGTGAAGGGGGACCTTTTGATGTAAAGAATGCCTCTGATGTCATGGGGGGACCTTTGATGTGAAGAGGGCACTTTGACGTGATCTTCATGTAAAAAATGCTCTGATGTGATGGGGACCTCTGATGTGATGGGGGGACCTCTGATGTGATGGGGGACCTCTGATGTGATGGGGGGACCTCTGATGTGATGGGGGGACCTCTGATGTGATGGGGGACCTCTGATGTGATGGGGGGACCTCTGATGTGATGGGGGGACCTCTGATGGGATGGGAGGGACCTCTGATGGGATGGGGGGACCTCTGATGTGATGGGGGGACATCTGATGGGATGGGGGGACCTCTGATGTGATGGGGGGACCTCTGATGTGATGGGGGGGACCTCTGATGTGATGGGGGGGACCTCTGATGTGATGGGGGGACCTCTGATGGGATGGGAGGGACCTCTGATGCGATGGGGGGACCTCTGATGGGATGGGGGGACCTCTGATGTGATGCAGGACCTCTGATGGGATGGGAGGGACCTCTGATGGGATGGGATCATGCTTTGCTGGGTTTTTTTTCCTTCCTCTGGATCAACTGTGGGTATAGGATTATAACCTTTTTTTTTTTTTTTTTCTATGGTTGAACTGGATGGACTTTTGTCTTTTTTCAGCCAGACTAACTATGTGACTATGTAACCTCTGATGGTATGAGAGGACCTCTGATGGGATGCAGGACCTTTGATGTGGAGGGGACGCTCTGATGTGATGAGTGAACCTCTGATGGGATGGGGGGACCTCTGATGGGATGGGGGGACCTCTGATGGGATGGTGGGGACCTCTGATGGGATGGGTGAACCTCTGATGTGAGGACCTCTGATGGGATGCAGAACCTTTGATATGGAGGGGGCGCTCTGATGTGGTGGGGGGAGCCTCTGATGTGATGTAGGACCTTTGATGTGGAGGGGGTGCTCTGATGTGATGGGAGGACCTCTGATTGGATGGGAGGTCCTCTGATTGGATGGGAGGACCTCTGATGGGATGGGAGGACCTCTGATGGGATGGGAGGACCTCTGATGGGATGGGAGGATCTCTGATGGGATGGGAGGACCTCTGATGGGATGGGAGGACCTCTGATGGGATGGGAGGACCTCTGATGGGATGGGAGGACCTCTGATGGGGTGGGAGGACCTCTGATGGGGTGGGAGGACCTCTGATGGTATGCAGGACCTTTGATGTGGAGGGGGTGCTCTGATGGGGTGGGAGGACCTCTGATGGGATGGGAGGACCTCTGATGGGATGGGGGGACCTTTGATGTGAAGCAGGACCTTTGATGTGGAGGGGGCGCTCTGGTGTGATGGGAGGACCTCTGATGGGAGGACCTTTGATGGGATGGGGGGACCTTTGATGTGAAGCAGGACCTTTGATGTGGAGGGGGCGCTCTGGTGTGATGGGAGGGACCTCCTGATGTAACATCAGGGTAGGTGTGTGCATTGTCCCAGGCACAGGTTTGCCAATGAGTAATATTCACATTTTTTAAATTTTAGACTAGCGGGGGGGGGGGGGGGGGGGGCGCTCCACAACTGAAAAGGGTAAGGAGACGCTGATCGGCATGTGTGACACCTTCTTATACAGGGGATCCTAAGAAAACCATCTTTGCTTCAGGCGTAGAGTAGAACCGCCCTGCAGGGAGAAGGATGGCAGAGTCTCACTCCTCAGTATGAAACCTTCAACAAATCTCATCTTCTGTTACCAGACAGGTTACCAAGCGCAAACATGTGCCGTGGTGTGTGGGTGTCACATCTGCGGGGCTCAGCGAGTACTGCGAAGAATACGATGTTCTAAAGTGCCCACGGAGAGTTGGGTTTCTTCTTCTTGTGTTCTGTACAGTGTATAAAGTCTACATTGTGTGCGATGGCTGCTTTGTGGGGGTGGAGGCTGTAAATGGCTCTCCATGTATGATCTGCTTTCCTGCAATGAAGAGGGTTCAGCAATTGCCGGCTGCAGATTGGGTGGAGTTGTGTCCCGCTCTGCCCGTCATGCTACAGTTCTGCACTTTGCTGATAACAGTCCTCATTACCAGAGGTCATTGACCCCACAGATGCTCAGAACACACGGAGTGTCATTAGTAATCATTGGATAACATGTGACTGTTTTGCCTACCTACAGGTCCCGGGGCCAAACCTACAGACAGGTACACATTATATTTGGTGCACTTTTCATACATTTCCTGCTATTTTATTATTATTATTTGCTATTTTATTATTATTTATTATTCATAAATAATACATAATAATCATAATTAAATATTATTATTTATTATTAAATAGTAATACATACAAATAATTAAATATTATTTATTAAATAATACATAAATAATAAATATTAGTATTAACAATAATAATACATAATAAATAATATTAAATATTTATTATTAATAAATAATACATAAATAGTAATAATAATTAAATATTATTGTTAACAATAATAATACATAATAAGAATTAAAGAATATTATTATTTAGATTATAATATAGTGTAGAAAGGGAATGTTTAGTGAGCGCTACCATAGGAGTAAAAGAAATAGATAAATACACTCGCTGCTGAAACACCAAAATAAAAGGTAACCAAAAAACCTCCAGAAATCTATGAATCAAAATAGACAGGTGCAGCGCTGAGTAATGATAAACACTTATAATATACACACTTTCATGTTCTATCAACTGGTGCAAACAGATGATGTCACCGAATGGTGATTCTCAGTGACTAAATAGTTCGATAGGATATAATAAAATCGTGCGGATCCTGAAGGATCACAATGTCAGGTACGTGGATATCCTGATCCGGGAGTGACAGATGGTGTGCTTCAAATGAATGAAATACGCACTCACCAGAAGTGCGTTTACAATACGCAATATGAAATCCTGCGTCTCCAGACAGTGGATCATCTGTTCCCAGGTCAGGTCACACATCAGATAACCATCTGGTCACATCAGCACAGGGGTACCACGGTCCTTTGGTGCGTATCACCAACTTGGGTCATCTCTTTTGAATGGGCACTGCAAATGGAGGCACTCACACGGAGAGCCCAATAAGAGACCACATAGTGTGATACTG
The DNA here is from genome assembly GCF_062004578.1 of Staurois parvus. Taxonomy (NCBI): domain Eukaryota; kingdom Metazoa; phylum Chordata; class Amphibia; order Anura; family Ranidae; genus Staurois; species Staurois parvus. Next base: position 68,893 of record NW_028319926.1, read on the forward strand.
TATAAAGTACCTTTTATTCCAGTAAGATGAGTATTACAAGGTAATAAAATAAATATACTGACCATATGTTCAGAGTGGCCACCAACGGTGGTCAGATGTCCGGTTGCTGTAGCCCCTCCCTGACGCGTTTTGTGCGATGCACGTAGTCATAGGGTACAAGGGCTTACAGCTGTGCTGATGTGACCAGATGGTTATCTGATGTGTGACCTGACCTGGGAACAGATGATCCACTAACTGTCTGGAGACGCAGGATTTCATATTGCGTATTGTAAACGCACTTCTGGTGAGTGCGTATTTCATTCATTTGAAGCACACCATCTGTCACTCCCGGATCAGGATATCCATGCACCTGACATTGTGATCCTTCAGGATCCGCACGATTTTATTATATCCTATTGAACTATTTAGTCACTGAGAATCGCCATTCGGTGACATCATCTCTTTGCACCAGTTGATATAACATGAAAGTGTGTATATTATAAGTGTTTATCATTACTCAGCGCTGCACCTGTCTATTTTGATTCATAGATTATAACCACTTGCCTACCAGGCACTTATACCCCCTTCCTTACCAGGCCAATTTTCAGCTTTCAGCGCTGCCGCACTTTGATTGACAATTGCGCGGTCATGCAACATTGTACCCATATGAAATTTTGATCATTTTTTTCTCACAAATAGAGCTTTCTTTTGGTGGTATTTAATCGCCACTGGGCGCTTTACTTTTTGCGCTATAAATTAAAAAAAGTGCAAAAAATTTGAAAAAAAAAAAAAAGTTTATTTGTTTCTTTTATAAAATTTTTCAAACAGGTATTTTTTCTCCTTCACTGATTTGCGTTGATGAGGCGGCACTGATGGGCACTGATAGGCGGCACTGATGGGCACTGATAGGCAGCACTAAAGGGCACTGATAGGCAGTACTAATGAGGTAGCACGGATAGGCGGCACTGATAGACAGCACTAATTAGGGGTCACGGATAGGCGGCACTGATATGCAGCACTGATAGGCGGCACTGATAGGTGACACTGATTATGGCTACTGATAGACGGCACTGACTGGCATCACTTCTGGGCACTGACTGGCGGCACTGACTGGCACAACCCCTGGGCACTGACTGGTGGCACTGACTGGCAGCACTGGTGGGTGGCACTGACTGGCGGCACTGGTGGGTGGCACTGGTGGGCACAGGTGGGTGGCACTGGTGGGCACAGGTGGGTGGCACTGGTGGGCACAGGTGGGTGGGCACAGGTGGGTGGCACTGCTGGGCACATGTAGGTGGCACTTCTGGGCACAGGTAGGTGGCACTGCAGAGTGGCACAGGTGGGGGCACTGCTGGGCACAGGTGGGGGCACTGCTGGGAACGGGTGGGCGGGGCTAGTGGGCGCACTGCTGATCGGAACTTGCGGGGGTCACTGCTGGGCACCGATCATCAGGGCACTGATCATCAGTGCCCTGATGATCGGTGCCGATCCCCGCTCTGACAACTGCCGGTTCTCGGCAGTACTTTCCTCACGATCTGACAGCGTGAGGAAAGTGCAGCCGAGAACCAGCACTTGCATTTTCCTGCGATCAGCGTGTCATTGGACACCGCTGATCACGTGGTAAAAGGCCGGTGGGATCGGCCTTTCACCACATCACGTGATCAGCTGTGTCCGTAGGACACAGCGATCACGGAGATCGCCGTGTGCGCGCCCCCTGGGGCGCGCAGGAGAGCGCGTTCTGGGAGGACGTCATATGACGTCCACTCAGAACTGGCCGGCCGCGGTGAAGCCGTCTTTCGGCTATGCGCGGTCGGCAAGTGGTTAATATATATTCTGGGTGCTCCAGTGATAGGAAATCTCGCCCATTACATCCGCTTTCAGTCCTCATTCACAATGGTGTACTGGTCTGGTGCGAAGGGCCTTCTTTAGCCGTGTGGGATGCTCAGGCGTTCCGTGCAGACGGTCTGTTCAAATCAATGATGGGCAGGCTACACGGAACTCCACGTACATCCTTGCAGAACTGGGGATCAGAATACAGTCTGCAGATCCCAGCAGCCTGCTGCTTGTCATTTCTTTTAGCGGGGCGCCCGCAGGTGGTTGCATGGAACCCCCAACCCTTGATTGGAATCTACTTCCCAGTGTGTGCCATATCGATCGAACTTGATCTTGACTGTAGACTGAGAGTTTGATTGGAAAAGAAATCGATTCGTTGTTGAAGCGTGTATAGCCGCCATTGGACTGGCCAGTATGGGGGGGGGGGGGGGGAGACATTACAAGGCATCATTCACACAGATGTACTGTACTGTTCACCTGTGCCAGAACGATGCTTACCTGCACAGGTGTTCCGTGCGTCCCCCCCGCAGGCAGTCCCATTCAGGTCAGTTAAGCCGGCCGTACACGGGTCGAATTTCAAAAGGATTTTCTTTCGAAAAATTTTTCTAAGAATTTTTGTTCAAATTTCGCGCCATTAGTGGGCCACAGAAACGTCCGATTTTTCGTGTGACCATCGAATTTGAGTGATCGGGCATGTTGGAAATTTTTTGAAAAATGAACGAATTTCGAATCAATGATGGGAGAATCGTGTGAGAAATATAAAGCTGTGAAAAGAAAATTCTTGGCCACAAAAATTCTTTTCTGTAGCAACATGAGGGGGAATTGAAGGCTTGGTTGAATGAATTTCGAAATCAATGGTGGCGCCATTTACAAAATGCACAAAATTTCTGATTTTCTAAAGAAAATTTGTTTGGAATTCGACCCGTGTATGGCCTGGTGCATGGGCACAGCTGCTGGCCCCAGTTTGATATCCATGCAATTGCACGGCCCCAAACATAGACAGTGTGTGTTTGGGGGTATGCACCTGCACCCATATAGATGAGTGGCTGCCCCTGCAGCTGGCACGTCCCAATTGATGTGAATAGGACTGCCAGCATGGGGATGCATGAAACACCTTTACACCCCTGTGCAGGTAAATACATCTGTGCGTCCCTGTGCAAAGTATTGTCCCCGCCCTTCCAATCATGTGATTCCGGTGTTCCAATCCCCTCCCAATCATGTGATTCCGGTGTTCCAATCCCCTCCAGTCATGTGATTCCGGTGTTCCAATCCCCTCCAGTCATGTGATTCCGGTGTTCCAATCCCCTCCATATCATGTGATTCGGGTGTTCCAATCCCCTCCATATCATGTGATTCGGGTGTTCCAATCCCCTCCATATCATGTGATTCGGGTGTTCCAATCCCCTCCATATCATGTGATTCGGGTGTTCCAATCCCCTCCATATCATGTGATTCAGGTGTTCCAATCCCCTCCAGTCATGTGATTCTGGTGTTCCAATCCCCTCCCAATCATGTGATTCAGGTGCTCCAATCCCCTCCATATCATGTGATTCAGGTGTTCCAATCCCCTCCATGGACACAGGTGTATACAATCAAGCCCCTAGGCATGCAGACTGCTTCTACAAACATTGGTGAAAGAATGGGTCGCTCTCAGGAGCTCAGTGACTCCAAGCGTGGTCCCGTGATAGGTGGCCACCTGGGCAATAAGTCCATCCGTGACATTTCCTGGCTACTAAATATTCCACGCTCAACTGTTAGTGGGATTATAACAAAGTGGAAGCAACTGGGAGAAACAGCCACTCAGCCACCAAGTGGTAGGCCACGTCACATGACAGGGCGGGGTCAGCGCATGCTGAAGCGCACAGTGCGCAGAAGTTGCCAACTGTCTGCAGAGTCAATAGCTAAAGACCTCCTAATGTTTGGTGGAGGGGGGATTATGGAGTGGGGTTGTTTTTCAGGGGATGGGCTTGGCCCCCTAGTTCTAGTGAAGGGAACTTGTAAGGTGACATTTTGGACAATTTCATGCTCCCTTTGGGGATGGCCCCTTCCTGTTCCAACATGACTGCGCACAAAGCAAGGTCCATAAAGACATGGGGAGCCAGTTTGGGGTGGAGGAACTTGACTGGCCTGCACAGAGTCCTGACCTCAACCCCATAGAACACCTTTGGGATGAATTAGAGTGGAGACTGCGAGCCAGGCCTCCTCCCCCGACATCAGTGCCTGACCTGACAAATGTGCTTCTGGAAGAATGGTCCAACCTTCCCATAGACACCCTCCTAAACCTTGTGGACGGCCTTCCCAGAAGAGTTGAAGCGGTTATAGCTGCAAAGGGCGGGGCCAACTCAATATTGAACCCTACGGACTAAGACTGGGGGGCCATTAAAGGTCATGTGCGTGGAAAGGGCGGGGCCAACTCAATATTGAACCCTACAGACTAAGATTGGGAGGCCATTAAAGGTCATGTGCGTGGAAAGGGCGGGGCCAACTCAATATTCAACCCTACAGACTAAGACTGGGGGGCCATTAAAGGTCATGTGGGTGGAAAGGTCGGCGGCCCAATACTTCTGGCAATAGTTGTATTTTCACAACAACAGTGCTGGCAGGTTCACAGACTCCTGGCTGTGGAGTTTGTTTACATTTTTCTCCTTCTGGGTTTGTTTACATTTTTCTATCAGTGCTCGGGCTTTTTTTTAACATTTTCTCCTGGCTGCTCGGTTTGTTTAAATTTTTTTCTACCAGCATCCGGGTTTCTTTACATTTATTTTCTCACAGCTGCCGGGTTTGTTTACATTTTTTCCCTCAGCTGCTGGGTTTGTTAACATTTTCCCAGCTTCCGGGTTTGTTTATATTTTTTCTCCTGGCTTGGTTTGTTTACATTTTTCTCTTAGATGCTGAATTTGTTTAAATTTTTTTCTCTCAGCTGCTGCTTTTGTTATCATTTTCTCAGCTACCGGGTTTGTTTACAGTTTTTTCTTCCGGCTGGCTGGGTTTGTTTACGTTTTTTCTCTCAGATGCTGAGTTTGTTTACATTTTCTCTCTCAGCTGCTGGTTTTGTTAACATTTTCCCAGCCAGGTTTGTTTACAGTTTTTTTTCTTCCGGCTGCCGGGTTTGTTCACATTTGTCTCTCCTGGCTGCTGGGTTTGTTTACATTTTTCTCTCAGCTTCTGAGTTTTAAATTTTTTCAATCAGCTGCTGGTTCTGTTAACATTTTCCCAGCTACCGGGTTTGTCTACAGTTTTTTTTTCTTCCAGCTGCTGGGTTTGTTTACAGTTTTTTCCTGGCTTTCGGCCAAGAACCAGTAGTTTACTCTCATCTACTAGTTCAGCCTTTCTCAACCAGGATGCCCAAGCACCCTGTGGTGCCTTGAGGCTTCTTCAGGGGGTGCCTTGTGGCTTCTTCAGGGGTGCCTTGAGGCTTCTTCAGGGGTGCCTTGAGGTTTCTTCAGGGGTGCCTTGAGGTTTCTTAAGGTGTGCCTTGAGGTTTCTTCAGGGGTGCCTTGAGGTTTCTTCAGGGGTGCCTTGAGGTTTCTTCAGGGGTGCCTTGAGGTTTCTTCAGGGGTGCCTTGAGGTTTCTTCAGGAGTGCCTTGAGGTTTCTTCAGGGGTGCCTTGAGGTTTCCTCAGGGGTGCCTTGAGGTTTCTTCAGGAGTGCCTTGAGGTTTCTTCAGGGGTGCCTTGAGGTTTCTTCAGGGGTGCCTTGAGGTTTCTTCAGGGGCGCCTTGGCAAAATGTGTAGAGATTGCCCAAAACATGTATACAAGCCAACTGATGGAACAAGCCGGCCTTTTGGTTACACCAAGTCCCAGGTTTTCATTGCGCACCATTACGACCTTCTAGCCATTGGCGACCTGACAACCAATGACATCATCAGTTGATAAGGAGGATTTCAGCTGCCTGCACAGTATCCTAGTTTGACCCTCCCCTGTCCCTCTCCATCAGTGCTAGGGTCACATTATCTCAGTGATGGAGAAAAACTGAGGGAGAGGAGAAACACTGGAATACTAATCAGTACCGGGGAGCAAAAGTGTATTTGCTGTGGAAGAATGGATCCCCTCTAATGGTGGGTGTCCTGTGTGTGGATGTTGCTTCATTAGAATGGTTTCACATTTTAGGATGGGGTGCCCTTTTAAATTTGACATTTTAGAGGCCCCCCCCATTTTAGAATGGGGTGCCTTGGGACTGTCCATAATTTTATGGGTGCCTTGACTGAAAAAAGGTTGAGAAACGCTGACCTAGTTGTACAGCCAGCTGATCACATCTTTGGAAAGTGCCACCCTGTACCCACGTAACCATCCTCCC